>NW_011888788.1:13875047-13876363 GCF_000151845.1 Pteropus vampyrus | reverse complement strand
AAAAATAAAGAGAAATACAAGAACTAGCTGATAACATCAGGAGAGGAAACAGAAGAATAATTGCATTATCTAAGGGGAGGAAAAGGAGCAGGAATTAGAAAGCATTTTCAGATAAATAGTTGATGAGAATTTCCCAAATCTTAGGAATGAGCTGGAGCTTGGAATTCAAGAAGTCAACAGAACACCCAATTATCTCAACCCTAAAAGGCCTTCACGAAGACACATCGTATTAAAATTATCAAAAATCAATGGCAAAGACAGAATTCTCAGGGCAGCCAGAAAAAAGAAGACGGTAACCTATAAAGGAAATCCCATTAGATTATCATCGGACTTCTCAGCACAGACCTTACAAGCCAGAAAGGAGTGGAATCAAATATTCAAACTATTAAATGAAAGAAATTACCAGCCAAAATAATGTATCCAGCTAAGCTCTTCTTTAGATATGAAGGAGAAATAAAGACCTTTCCAGACATACAAAAATTGAGGCAATTCTCCACTATGAGGCCTGCAGTACAGGAAATACTGATACAAAATGACCAAACAAAAAACAAAAAAAAAAACCATAATTAGGAGTAAGGTGACTAGCAGGCTGATAAAAGCATAGGAGTGCAACCCTTACTAAGAACAGGGCAGTGTAAGCTTAAAATAAGAAGAGATTTGCTATAGCAAGATAGCAATGAACGTTCAGCATACATAGGGACAAACTGAGATAACAGTGACTGAAAAGGGGAGGATTCAAGGATCCAAATTCGCAAAGGGGAATAGAGATAGGGCACATGCAGAATAAAAAGGATGACTGTATATATATAACTATCCTTTACATATTCATAATGGTAACCATAAACCAAAGATTCAGAACCAAAGTATGTAACATAAAACAAGAAGAACCAGAGACAAAACCCACAAAAGCCAACCAAAATAAAGAAAACAGAAACACAAGGACAAGGAAGCAGTGGAAACACCAAGCTACCAGAAAGCAAAAGATAAAATGGCTATAAGAAGACCTCATATTTCAGTAATCACCCTAAATGGAAATGGACTGAACTCACCAATAAAAAGACACAGAGTTGCAGATTGAATCAAAAAACAAAACTCAACCATGTGCTGCCTCCAGGAGACACATCTCAGCTCCAAAGACAAATATAGACAAAGTGAAAGGGTGGAAAATGATATTTCAAGCAAATGGCATTCAGAGAAAAGTGGGAATAGTGGTACTAATATCAAGGCTGTCCACTATCACCACTGTTATTCAATATAACATTGGAGGTCCTAGTGAGTATAATCAGACAAGAGAAAAATATAAAAGGCATCCAAAT
>NW_011888788.1:13871911-13873882 GCF_000151845.1 Pteropus vampyrus | reverse complement strand
CAAGGCTGTCCACTATCACCACTGTTATTCAATATAACATTGGAGGTCCTAGTGAGTATAATCAGACAAGAGAAAAATATAAAAGGCATCCAAATAGGAAATGAAGAAGTCAAACTGTCACTGTTTGCAGATGACATGATTCTCTATATAGAAAACTCAAGACTCTAAATAAAATGGAATAGACTTCAAAATAAAAAAGGTAAAGAAAAATATTGAGGGCCACTTCATAATGATAAAGAGAATCATGCACCAAGAAGACAAAACACTTATTAATATCTATGCTCCCAATCAGGGAACCCTGAAATAAAGCAATTACTAACAGAACTAAAGGGAGAAACAGACCAAAACACTATCATAGTAGGGTACCTAAATACCCTACTGTCAGATATGGACAGATCATTCAAACAGAAAAGTCAATAAGGAAATAACATCCTTAAATGACACATTAGAACAACTGGACATAATTGACATTTACAGAGCCTTCCATTCCAAAACAGCTTCTTATACATTCTTCTCTAGTACACATGGAACATTCTCAAGAACCAACCACATACTGGGACATAGAGATAGCCTCATAGAGATAGGGTTGAAATCATACCAACCATATTCTCTGATCATAATGCTTTGATACTAGAGATCGAATGTAAAAAGAAAGCAGAAGAACCACAAATACATGGAAATTAAACAACATATTACTGAAGAATAACTGGGTCAGGAAAGAAATAAAAAAAGAGATCAAGAAATACATAGACACAAATGATAATGATAGTACAACATATCAAAACTTTTGGGACATGGCAAAAGTGGTCATAAGAAGAGTGTTCATATCATTACAGGCCTATCTCCAAAAATAAGAATGAGCCCAAATAAACAACCTAATGTTTCATCTTAAAAAACTAGAAAAGGAAGAACAAATGAAGCCTAAAGTCAGCAGAAGGAAAGAAACCATCAAAATTAGAGCAGAAATAAATGAAATTAAAAAAAATAGAAAAATAAATGCAACAAAAAGCTGGTTCTTTGAGAAGATTAATAAAATTGACAACCCCCTGGCTAGACTCACTAAAGAAAAAAGAGAAAGGACACAAACAAAATCAGGGAAAAGGGGAAATTACAACAGACGCTGCAGAAATACAAAGAATCATAAAGAATACTATGAAAAAGTATATAACACCAAATTCAATAACTTAGAAGAAATGGATCAGTACTTAGAAAAATACAACCATCCTAGACTGAATCAAGAAGAACTAGAAAATCTAAATAGACCGATCAGCAGTATGGAAATTGAAACAATCATCAAAAACCTACCTAAGAGTTAAAGTCCAGGACCAGATGGCTTCACCAGTGAGTTCTACCAAACAGTCAAAGAAGATTTAATACCTATTCTCCTCAAACTCTTCCAAAAAATTGAGGAGGAGGCAATACTTCTCAACTCATTTTATGAGTCTAATATTACCTTGATACCGAAACCTGCTAAACACAAAAAGAAAATTACAGACCAATATCTCTCATGAACACAGATGCAAAAATCCTAAATAAGATACTAGCAAACCAAATACAGCAACATATTAAAAAGATTAGATACCACGATCAAGTGGGCTTCTTCCCAGGGGCACAGGGATGTTTCAACATACACAAGTCTATTAATGTGATATACCACATAAACAAATTAAAAAATAAGAATTGTATGATCATATCAATAGATGCGGAAAAAGCCTTCGACAAGATACAGCACCCCTTTATGATAAAAACACTTCACAAAATCAGTATAGAAAGAAAATACCTTAATATAATAAAGGCCATATATGACAAACCCTCAGCCAACACTATACTTAATGGTGAAAAAGTAAAAACCTTCTCTCTAAGATCAGAAACAAGGCAAGGCTGTCCACTATCACCACTGTTATTCAATATAACATTGGAGGTCCTAGTGAGTATAATCAGACAAGAGAAAAATATAAAAGGCATCCAAAT
>NW_011888788.1:13840878-13870829 GCF_000151845.1 Pteropus vampyrus | reverse complement strand
TGGAGAGGATGTGGAAAAATAAGAACTCTCATACATTGCTGGTGGGACTGCAAATTGGTACAGCCACTATGGAAAACAGTATGGAGGTTCCTCAAAAAACTAAGAATTGATCTACCATATGATCCAGCAATCCCTCTACTGAGTATTTACCCCAAATACTTGAAAATTCACATCTGAAAAGATATTTGCACACCGATGTTCATAGCAGCATTATTCACAGTGGCCAGGACATGGAAGCAACTGAAGTGTCCTATGACAGATGATTGGCTAAAGAAGCTGTGGTACATATATACAATGGAGTATGACTCATAAGAAGATATGAAATACTGCCATTTGCAACAACATGGATGGACCTCAAGATAATCATACTGAGCGAAATAAGCAAGACAGAAAAAGTTGAAAATCACATGATATCAGTTATATATAGGATATAAACCTAAAAGCAACAATGAACAGGACAGACAGACAGAGACTCATGGACATGGACAATGGACCAGTGGTTGCCAGAAGGGAAGGTGGAGCGGGGAGGGGGAAGAAATAAAAAAATAAAATGTTAAAAACATTTAAAAAAAAGAAAATCAATAAGAACAAAGCAGACAAAGAAAAATAAAGAAAGAAGACAATGGTCCTGCTTCTTGCTGGCTAGAATGTGGTTGTGGTAGTCAGCCATGTTGGGTCAAGAGCACAAGTGCAATGACCTTGGGATGGTGAGCAACAAGGTAGATTACACTCTGTTGCTTCTATATTAAGCCAGTATTTTTTTGTTTCTGTGTTACAATAGCCAAGCTTATAGCCTAATACACAAGAAACTTATGTCAAGTAAATATTTACAGAGAATATGATCAAGAGTACAGATGATCAAAAAAGGCTGAAAATACCAAGTGTTGGCAAATATGTGGAGAAACTGGAATCCTCAGAAAATGGTGGGGATGTAAAATGGAACAGCCACAGTTTAGAAGTTTCTAAAAAGTTAAACATATCTTTACCATATGACCCAGCAATTCCACTCCTGGGTATCTATCCAGAAGAAATGAAAACATGTCCACATGAAGACTTACATGTGAATGTTTATAGCAGCATTGTTCATAATAGCTCAAAACTGGAAAATATTCAAATGACCATCAACTGGGGAATGGACAGACTATGGTACATAAATAAAATGGAATGCTACTAAACAATAAAAATGAGGAAACTATTGATATGGCTACATCCACACAACAACATGGTTGAACCTCATAAAAACATTAAGAGGAAGAAGTAAAACATAAGACTATATTTGTATGATTATATTTATTTTAAATTTCTTAGAAAAGGAAAAACTTTAGATATAGGAAGCAGATCAAGGTGATAGCATGGAGTGACTACAACAAATAGGTACAAGGAATTTTGGGGGGTGATGGAAATGTTTTTTCCTCCTCTTTAATGCCTCCCCCCTTTCCACTCCTGACCTATGGATGTTGCCGTTTCCTCGTAAGAACTGGATCTCTGAAGGCAGGGTGTTTCCTCCCACACTCTCGTGGCGTGCACCTGGGACCTGGCACACCAGGGGCCTGGCGCACCCAGGGTATGGTCTGTGGCTCCACCTGGTGCATGAACCCAGGACCTTCTTTGTGGAAAGCAGATGTGCTAACCACTACACTATGGAGCCACCTCTTGGAAATATTTTAAAACGGGATTGTGGTGATAATTGCAAAGTTTGTAAGTTTACTAAATATCATCAGACTACATACTTAAATTAGGTGCATTTTATGTCTTGGAAGTTGTATCTTGATAAAGCTGTTTTAAAAAATTAAGAGTATAGGTAAGCTGCTGGTACTGAGAATAAATCATCACCAGTTTTTAGTTATGGGCACCTCTATATTACTTTCTCATGAAACCTCTTTTGCATCAGAGAAGAACAAGATTAATTGTGATATATTGTGAATAAATTAAAAGTATGCTAGTATTTGAGGGATAATAGTTAAAATCTACCAGTGCAACATACAGCACATATTATGCTACCTACAGCTGTGGTAAGGAAAATTCCCTTGACTCACATGGAATGATATATATCTAGGTAACCCCATTCTTTGTTTTAGAATAGTTTGAGACTTACAGTATGAAATCTTTAAGGTAAGTATGATAGATAGTCTCCAAAAATGTGCTCCATGAACTATGCCTCCCAGTGTAGCCCCTCCACCGGAATCTTGGCTGGCCCCATGATTTACTTTTGACTAATAGAATGCTTCAGAAATGATGGCAAGTCTAGGTCACACAGTGTTGCAGTTTATACTGTGGTTTCTTGGAGCATAAACACTGAGGGAAGGCAGCTACCATGCAGGCAGTCTAACTCCCCTCAGACTTCCATATGATGAGGAAGCTCAAGCTAACCACGTGGAGAAAGAGAGTGGGGGAGAGAGGAAGTAGTGAGGAAATGAAGGGGAAAGGAAGAGAGAGGGAGAGACACAAGAGATCACAGATGGAGCTGGTTAACCACAGATTTGTGTTTTAACACAGTACATTTTGGAGTGGTCTGTTACAGAGCAATAGATAACCCAAATGTGAACAAGGTAAGGAAAGACTAGGAATTATATTTTGATTTCTATGATTTAAGATATAGTAAATTTAATAGCTAGACTGAGGAGCTTTAATAGTTATCTTAATTGCTAGCCATCTTTTTGGGAATCTTTGTGTAATACACAGATTTTTTCTTTTAAAAAAAATTTCAGAGACTGCAGACAGAGTGGCATTGTAACAAAGGTGTTTCAGGTGGACTGTGAACCACCAGATACAGTCTCTTCAGAAGACAGTGTTGAAAATGTTCTCAAAGATTCTTCAAAGCAGGCAAGTACTGAAATTATAATACATTCAGATGTCACTGTATTCTTGTGACAGGCTCCTTCTTTCTCAGAGGCTGCATCTTCCCTTTCATCACCATTCTACCCACAGTCAGGTTCTTATAATTGAGGTCATTATCAACCATTGCAAAGTATCTTTACCAATTTCTCCCCTTTAGTTAGTCCTTCTTCCACCCTGCACTTTAGAAATTCCTATCCATCATTACTGCCCATGCTCCAGTGCCTTCAATGACTCCCCTTTACCCATTGAGGAGACAGAAACCTTCAGCTTGGCATCCCAAGTGATCAGTTTCTGTCCTCAGTCATCCTTTCTTGCTTTGTGACTCCCCTGTATATACTCAGCCAAACTAAACTGTGTTTTCTATGTTCTATCACTGCTCCCCTAGCACCCAGGCCTTCTCCTTTTATAAAATGCTTTGAATATGTGATTACTTTTCTCCTTGTCTATCTTCCCCTTGCACTAGTAAGCTCCAAAATGGCAAAGAGTATGTCTGCTATACTCAGTTCCTTGCACAGCGGCAGGTAGGAGAGGGCAGTGAGTGTATATTTGTTGAATAGATGCACCAGACTAGTAGAAGCCCTCGATTATGTTGAAATGTTCATCTCCAAATAGCTGGAAAGCCTCATGCCTTTGGAGAGTGAACTAGACCTATCTAAAAAGGACATTTGAAACTTCAGTCCCTGGATTTGTGGGTATCAGTGAGATAGATCCAAAGGCCAGAGGATGGGCCAACCCATTGTAAAGCAGTTAATGAAAAGGTCTCAGTCATGGAGGTCTTGTTGGGAGTTACAAGGGGAAGTTTTTGGGGAGTCCTTTCAACCCAACAATGGATCAGAAGCCAGGCAGGAGGCTGTGGCACCAGAAAAGTGGGTACAGTTATTGTGTGGGGTTCAAGTATGATGAGGGCAGGCATCTACACTAGGCAGAGACAGCCTATATGTATCAGGCAGTACTCAGGCCTAATCAGGCTTAATAAGGGACCAAGTCCATGAAGAAGAAAGTCCAGAGAGAAGAGCATTTAAGGACTATGTGGGCAGGTAGTGTACATAAGTTTTATCTTGGTCTGACTCCACTCCGTCTTCACTCGCTGGATCTGGTGGTCCCTCTGTTACTACTCAGACTCGCATGATGGCAGCATCCTGCCTACATGTTGTGCTACCTGCCTCTTGTTTTGGCTGCTTGAGCTGGTGGGGCCTACCAACCAGACATGCTGCCAAACAAGAAGCCTCAACACAAAGCCATGTGTTTCCAGAGTAAGGTGAGATAGAGGTCACTTTGTAGAAACTACTGTCAGTCCTTTCAAGTACATGCTATGTCACTGCCTCTATCACGTAGCTTTTAATGTTCACATTCTAAGTGGGCATAATCAAGTGATTGACCTGTAATCTCTTTATTTCTAGGAAGTAAAAAATGGATTTGTTGGATCAAAATTAAGGAAGAAATCTAAAAATGCTGAAAATAAACTGGATTGGAATATTAACCTTAGAAAGTTTCGAGGTATGACATGAGAGAATGAAGATATGATTTAGTATTCTAAACCCCCAGATAAGTTCACTGCTTATTTTTTTGTCTACAGAGGGATAGAAATAAGAAATACTGGAACAGGAGAGTAACTTATAATTTGAGTTTTAGTCCTAACTTAGCTAATACCTTAGCTTAAGACCACCCAATTAAGCAGTCCAACAAAGTCAGGTTTTATCAACTCATAGCAACAAGGGAGACCACACACCCGTGGACTCATGATGCCTGTCACCATACAAAGGAAAAGACACAGTTACAGGGTTGAGAGGAAAGGTGGAGTTCGGGTGAAATGTAAATGAAAGGAGAGTTTTGATAGGCTTTAAGCATAACAGGGCTGTGTGTGAAGTGGTCACCATCAGGTATGGACGGGGAAGGAACCAGGGTTCTGTTTCCTTAGAAACTACAAAAGTAAATGTGACGTCCAGAAACCCTTCTCTAAAGCTCTGCACTAGGGTTGGAAGTTGAGTCTGCTTCTCTGTATCAAAGTGACTTAAGTCCTCAGGCAAGAGTCAGATGTTTTGTTCTTAACTGATTTGATTTCAAACAGGAAAGTTTCTGAAAATCTGATTTTAGAGAAAAAGGTTTCTAAGCAAGTAAGAATAGTCACTCAAAGGGGAGAGGTGGATACTGTTATGACATTTTACTGCTGCAGTGTGTCATAGGGAGAAATAATATTTCCTGATGACCTTGCAGTTTGATTTATCTATTTTCCCCAGCCTGATGTGAAATGCTGTGGAATGTAACAGGGTAGATTTTAATTTTCTGTCCGGGCTAATTTTTTTCTTTCTCAGTGCTAATTCATCTGAGTGGGAGCTTCTTTATATAATTGCTACATTAAAGAAAGAATATGATGACAGTGGTCCCTTATTAAAAGGTTTGCAGCTATTAAGAAGTATTTATATGATTACATATATAATTACAGATGTTCACAGAACAATGTTTTTGATGTAATTGTAGACCTCAAGGTAGGTGAAAGATCCAAACCTAAAACACTGAAAGATCTTCGCTTCTCAGAGAGTCCCCTGGAAATTCCAGCTTACTGTGAAGAATCAGGTTCTAGACCACCCACCCACCAGTCCCAGGTAACTTCAAAGGAAAATCTTTAGAGTGCAAAAAATACCTACTGTATTTTTAATGTTTCCCATAAAATACTTTAATGCAGTGTCTCCCAGCTGCATTATGAAATATGGCACTTATTTCACTATGTGCCAGGCACTGTTTCAGAGCTGGAAATACCGAGTTGGACAAGGAATTTCCCTGTACTCATGGAGCTTACATTTTATTGGGGTTGAGGGTAGACAGATAATCAATATATAAATAATCAGACAAAAATTTTAAATCATCCTAAGTGTCATGAAACAGATAAAACTGAGTAATGGAATAGAGCCGTGATTCTCAAAGTGTAGACTCTACAGACCAATAGCATCAACATCACATGGGAGCTCATTAGAAATACAAATCTTCAGGTTCACCCCAGACCTACTGAATTAGGAACTCTGGAGGTGGGCCCAGTAATCAGTTTAAATTAGTCCCTTTTTTTGATACACACCCAAGTTTGAGAACCCCTGGGATAAACAATGAAGGAAGAACAGTATTCTGATTCAGGGTGATAAGAGAGGGCTTCTTTGAAAAGGTGGCATTTGAATTGATCCTTTAAGGTGAACAAAAGCCAGCCCTGCAAAGCTCTTGGCAGCAGTAACAACAGATACAGCAAAGTTAGAGATTTCAAGGAGGTTAGTGTGGCTGGAACGTGGTGTGCAAGTAGGAGATGAGGTGGGGGAAGTAGGCTGGGGCCAGAGCATGAAGAGCCATGGCTTTCAAACTTGGCTGCACATTAGAATCATGGAGGGACTTGGAATCAGTTCTAGAAACCCAATGTCAGAAATTCTGATTTAATTGGTCTGGTGTGGGGTTTGGGCATTATTTTATTCATTTATTTTAATTCACCTATAAGTAATTCTAATGGGCAGGCATGGTTGAGAATCACAGATGCTTTGGGTGAATCTTATTGTAAGGAGTTTGAATTTTCTTCTAATCGTAAAGGGAATATGATCTCATATACTTTTAAAAATTTTCTCTTTGGCCACAGTATGGACATTAGGCTATAGAGGAATAAGAGAATATCATTTAGGAGGTTTTTGTTCCTAGTAGAAGATGACAGTGGCTTGTACCAAGGTTGTACAAGTGGTAATTATAGGAGGCAGTGAGAATCTAGACGTGTTTTGGAAGTAGAGCCAACAAGTTGGTCTGAGGGATCACTTGGATGGATGAGGGAAAGGGAAGAGTTAAGGATGACTCTCAGGATTCTGGCCTGAGCATCTGGAAGTGATGGTACCATTAAATGAGATGGGGAAGATGAGGGAGGAACAGGTTTTCAAGGGCTCATTAGACGTTCAAGTGAGGTGTTAAATAGACTGTTGGTCATGCAAGTTCAAACCCAAGGGAGAGGTCAGGGCAGGTGATATATATGTTTAGAAATATTCAGTATATAGATGGTATTTAAAGCTTGGGTCTGAATGAGATCACTTGTCAAGGGTGTACAGAAAATAAAGAGAAGATGGCACAAGACAAAATTCTTGACTTAGAGATTGAGCAGAGGAGGAAGAGCCTGTGAGGTAAGACGAAAGCACCCCACCCCCACCAAAAAAAATATGGTGTCATAGAAGCCAGGAGAGGAAAGGGTTTCAGAAGAAGGCAGTGGTCATCTATGTCAATGTTACTGGAATTCAAATTAGACAAGGACAGGGACTTGCCCATTTGATTTGACAAGATAGAGGTGATTATGACCCAAATAAAACTATATCAATACATTCTTACTATATAACATATGAAAAATGCCCTTATACTAGTTGCCTACTACTATTACTATCATAGCAATTTGATTTTTCTTTTTCTTTTTTTTTATTATTAAGTTAGCAATTTGATTTTTCAATGTTTATAAAATCCAATTTAGGATTTTGGCATCTAAGGGCAACCCAGAAGCCCTTTTATCTTCCTCCAGTCTGAGCCCCAGGTAGAGCATACATGGAGTCACATTTTCTATCCAACCACAACTGCTTCTTGTGTACCCATAATTCCAAGGCTACTCACACTTATCAAGTATAAAGGTCAAAATCATGGTTCCCAAACTTGGTTGCACATCAGAACCATCTTGGAGGAATTTAAACACACACACACACACACACACACACACACACACACACACACACACACACACACATATATATTCCTAGCTACCCCAAGTACAATCCTCCTGCAGTCCTCCTAGATAATCTGATCCCATAAGCCTGGATGGAGTCTATGGATGACTTTGATGATCAGCCTAGTCTGAGACTCGCTGGCCTTGAAGACCAACCCTCCTTATTCCTATATCAGGCCTTTTTCTTCACTTCCAATCTCTAATGCTGTGGTGTAACGCAGCCTGACATCCTGGGTTCTTACATTTGCCACCCACTGTATCTTCTGGAGGGCCACAAAGCTCAGGCCAGAGGGCTGCAGACCTAAAAAAACCTTCCTGTAAACACCACTAAACAAAAAGACAACCGTTCCTACAATAGAATATTGCCCTTCCCAGTTTTCTGGAGTAAATGATTACCTGGTTACCAGACAGACTAATGAGCACACCCAATTTCTGTGAGCAATGCTTGCTGGTGTCACCCAAATAAGAATACTGCTTCTGAGGTTTAAAATGTATCATTTTGAAGAATGAATGGTATATGACTAAACACAGTCATAACAATTTTCAAAAAAGCAGTCTCACATGACCTTAATTAATATATCTAGAAATAATTATTTTTTCTGTTAGGGATATTTGGGTGACCTTACATACCTAGTTATTTAAGAATTGTTGTTTCCAAGGAAAAGATAGAGTAAAACAATATGTAAAGATTTCAAGATTCAGAATCCAAAAACCTGGGAACATGGGGACAAGTTGGGGGAATTTGACTGGAGTTTGGAGGGTCAAAGAGGCCAGAAAAGGACCACAAAACTTTATCTTCCACTATTTTTTTTCCATATCGTTAAGAGATTCTTCTCAAGATTCCAGCCCAATCCCATTGGAAGCATACTTCAGCAAACATCAGAATTAATGATGCTGATAGGTGTTACAACATCTTGATAACCATCAGGGAGACAAGATGTCTCTGAGCTAAGCATCTGGTCTGGGGGCACCAGCAAGGGCCAGGCAGCAGAGTAAATGCGAGAGACAGCCTGGGTGGAAGGTAAATGACAGTGTCACCTGGCTTTAGTGTTAGGGCATAAGATTTGGGGGTTCTCTGGCCAGGTGGAATGCCCCTGCCAGCTAAAGGGTAATCTCTACTCAGCTCCAGCCAACCTTTGACAAGAGGGCCTGCAGGCTCAGTGTTGCCACATCTGAGGAATTTACAGCAGAAGCCAGAAACCTGCATCTTTATGTGTTATAACCTGATTTTAAAATTTAGCAGTCACTTCAAAATTTGTATATCTGGGCCAAATAAAACTCAGCGGCAGGCCAATTTTGGCCAGTAGGCCACCACTTTACGACTTCTGGTCTAGGCCATGTTGGATCTGACACAAAAGCAACTAAAAAACCTTGACTGATCCCCACTGCCTGCAGCGTAGTCTGGAGTCTTAAGCCCACCCCACGGGCATTGTTTAGACAGGAAGGCTACTGGGGTCAGATAGGCCTGAGTACATGAGATTGTACTCATACTGTTGATGTGACCTCAAGCATGTGACTTAGACTTTCTGAGCTTCAGCCTCCTCATCTCAAAAATGGGAAATGTAAGTACCTGTTGATATGATACACTAAGATGGACTCAATGTTATTTCTCTGGTATTTGTACCAAAATATATGACTGAATCCAATCGCAAGGAAACATGAAACAAAACCAAATCAAGGAGATTCTACAAATTAACTGACCTGTTACTCTTCAAAATTTCGACATCATGAAAGATAAAGACAGACCGAGGACCTATTCCAGGTTAAAAGAGACATGACAACTAAATGCAAAGTGTGATACTAGACTGAATCCTAGACCAAGAAAAAAATATAGCTGTGACATCATTGGCACAATTAATAAAATCTGAATAAAGATCTATGGGTTAAATAATAGTATTATATCACTATTGACATTTCTGGTTTTGATAATTGCACTGTTGTGTAAGAGGATATCATTGTTTGTAGGAAATGCATGCTGAATTATTTAGAGATGGCATCATAATTGCAGGTTATTCTCCATGATTCAGTGAGAGACAGAGAATAAAAACACTTGGGGCAAAATGTTAATGTGAACAATTGGTCAGACCTATTATACAAGAGTTATTTGTACAACCCTTGCAATTTTTCTGTCAATTTGAAATTATCAAAAGAAAATGTTTTGAAAATTACCTACCTCATAAGGTCATTGTGAAAGGTCAAGGGGATAATGGCTACACAATGTCAGGCATATTTTATTACTAGCAGACTCTTCAGTGTTAGCCTTTCTTCTTCACGTTCTTTCTTCAACATTTCTGTCTCATTCTTTTACCATTTGGACCAATAGACCACATCAAACCACCTCAGTCCCATAATAGGCCATGGACTATAATATTTATTTTTGACCCTTCTTTGTATCAAACACAGTGCCTGGTACAAAGTGGATGCTCAAATAAAAATATGTCAAAGTGAGTTAAATGTGTATAATAGGAGACAGTTGCTGCATTTGTTCTTTTAGGTGGGTCCTTTTGAGTTTCCTAGGGATATAATTTTTGAGAAAAATGGATGCTAACTTAGGTTTTTAAATTCTAAAATCTGGTTTGTCTGCTGGTAAATTCAGATATTGTTTCTTGTAAACTCGTGTTTTTAATAAAATACACATATCTGATTATAGATTGCACTTAATTTTTTACTGTTGGGTACTAAGGTAAACATTACTTATGACATCCCCCAGCTCCCATCATGGTTTTTAAAGGATGAATGCTGGATATAAGACAAACATTAAAATGACTTGTTAATGAAATTTTATTGTATGACAGCTTTTACCAGGATTCTATTATATTCTTAATTTTAGTTCCCTAGCTTTGCACACATAGCTGGCCAGAAGAATTTGACAAGCACAGAGATTATGAGAATTCAAAGAGAGACAGATTTTCTCAAGTAAGTATCTCATTCTCTTCATTATTTCTTAAATCCTCCTAAGACACATTGTGGTCAAAAAGCATTTAACGATGGGATATAACAATGGTGTTTGCCCACTACAAACTTTTTTAATTAAGTTTTTACAGATTTTAAAGAAATAATTGGCATATAATAAACTGTACTTATTTAATGAGTTAAACTGACATATGTATATAACCTTGAAACTATGATCACAGTCAAGAAAATGAGCAAATCTATCATTTCCCAAAGTTTCCGACATTGTACCCTTTTGAAATTCTTCACTTGTATACCTCCTTATCCCAAGGCAACTGTTGATCAGCTTCTTGTCACTATAGCTTAGTTTGAATTTGATTCCATATGTAAATGGAATGATTTAGGATATACTCTTTTTTTTTGCCAGGCATCTTTCACTTAGCCTAATTATTTTGAGATTTGCTCATGTTCTTGCATGTATCAAACATTTATTTCTTTTTATTGCTGAATAGTATTCCATTGTATGAATATATCACAATTTGTCTATCCAGTTACCTATTGATGGACATCAGGGTTGTTTCCAGTTTTTGGCTGATACAGATAAAGCTGCTGTGAACATTTGTACACAAGTCATCCTGTACACAGATACTTTCATTTCACTGAGGTAAATACCTAGCAGTGGAATGACAGGGTCATGTAATAGGTGTATGTTTAACTTAAAAAAAAAACTGTCACCTAGATGTTATTATGCTGAGTGAAATAAGTCAAAGATAAACACCATATGATTTCACTTATATGTGGAATCTAAGGAACAAAAAGAACAAACTAATCAAAAACAGACTCAAAATATAGAGGACCATCTGGTGACGGACGGAGGATAGGGGAAGGGGATTAGGGGGCTGGGAAAATGGAGTGAAGGGTTAAAGAAGTACAAATTCGTAGTTGATAGATGGTCACGGGGGTGGGGAGCACAGCATAGGGAATGTAGTTAGCATTAATATATTGGCTAGGAAGAGAGCCAGAGGAGAGAAAGAGCAATTGGGGGATCGTTTTATAAACTATATAAATGTCTAACCAATGTACTATATACTTGAAACTAGTAAAAAAAAAAACCTGTCAAACTGTTTTTTAAAAGAGTGTACCATTTTACATTCCCACCAGCAATGTATGAGAGTTACAGTTCCTCTACATCCTGACACTTTTATTTTTTGTTTTTGTCCATTCTAGTAGGATGGTTTTAATTTGCATTTTTCTAGTGGCTAATGTTTTTGAACATCTTTTAATGTGCTTATTTGCTGTTCATACATCTTCTATGGGAAAGTGCCTGTTCAAAATTTTTATCCTTTTTAAAAATTGGATTTTGTATCTTCTCATTATAGAATTATACGTGTTTTATTTTATTAGATATATGCCTTGCAAACATGTTCTCCCAGTCCTTGGCTTTTTATTTTCTTATGAAATTTTTTTTTTCTAAAGAGCTAAAGTATTTACTTTTGATGAGATCTAATGTATTTATTTTTCTTTTATATTTCCTACTTATTTTGACATATTTAAAAAATCTTTCCTAAACCTAAGACATATCCTATTCACTAAGATTTTCTTCTATGTTTTCTTCTCAAAGTTTTATCCCTTACATTTCGGTCTATGATCCATATTTGGTTGATTTCGTATGTGGTGTGAGGTAAGGGTTCAGGTTCATGTTTTTGCATAAGAATATCCGTTTAATCCAGAAAAGATGATCCTTTCCCCATTGATTACATTTGGAATATTTAAAAGCAATTGATGATATTTGTATGTGAATCTGTTTCTGGACTCTATAATCTGGTCCATTGATGATTGTCTATATTTATTTACTACCACATTGCCTTGATTACTATATAGCTTTATAATAGATCTCAAAACCAAGTATTGTAAATTCTCCAGCTTTGTTCTTAACTTACAACTGTTGTGGCTCTTTTAGGTCCTTTCCCTTTTCAAATAAATTTTAAAATTGGCTTGTCAACATCTATAAAATGTCTGCTAGAATTTTGATTTGGGTTGCATTAAACTTATATATTTAAGGAAAATTGACATAACAATTTTGAATCTTTAGAGTCTAGGAAAATGGTATATCTCATCATTATTTAGTTCTTCCTTAATGTCTTTCAGCAGTGTGTAGTTTTCAGTGCACAGGCTTTACATACCTTATGTCAAATCTATCCCTAAGTATTTCACATTTTTTGATGCTGTTATAAATGGTACTGCTTTTAAAATTTAAATTTATGATTATTTATTGCTAGAATATAAAATACAATTGATTTTTGAGCTATGACAATATATCCTGGAATCTTACAAAATCCACTATTCTTCCAGCTCTTTTGATAGATTCCATAGAATTATCTGTATAGATGATCAGGTCACCTGCAAATAAAGACAGTTGTTTTACTCCATTTCCTATATAGAGCCCTTTTTTTTTTCTTGACCTATTATATTGGCTAGAACCTCCAGTAAATTTGTAATAGACATGGTAAGAGCAGACCTCCTTGCCTTATTCCTGATCCGAAGGAGGAAGTATTCTATTTCTATTCTTGATATTAAAGATGATATTAGCTGCAGAATTTTCTTGAGGTATTGCTGTATAATTTTTTTGTCTTATCATGTCTTTGTCTGGTTTTAGTATCAAGATAATTCTGGTTTCATAAAATGAGTTGGAAAGTATTTTGCCTTATTCTATTTTCTGAAAGTTTGTGTAGAATTGGTATTATTTCTTTCTTACATGTTTGGTAGTATTCACTGGGGTTCAGAGTTTTCTTTTAAGGATGGTTTTAAAAATACATTCAGTTTCTTTAATAGATATGTCTATTTAGGCTTATCTATTTCTTTTTGCATGAAACTTAAGTTTCATTTGAGATTCTTTTTCTAAATTCTTTAATGTGGAAGATGAAGCCATCTCATTGTAGCCTTTCTTCTTTTCTACTATAGGCATTTCCTCCTGAGTACTGCTTTAGTTGAAGCCCCCAAATTTGATACATTTTGTTTTAATTTTAATTCAGTTTAAACTGTTTCTAGCTATCCTTGTTCTTTTTGACCCATGGGTTATTTAGAAGTATTATGTTAAATTTTCCAATATTTGGAGACTTTCCTTCTATTTTCTGATGCTTATTTAAAATTTAATTCGTATTTGGTCAGAGAACATATTGTATGATCTGATTGGTAAATGTTTCATGTGCATTTGAAAATAATTTATTTTGCTAAGATGAGTGTTCTATAAATGTCAATTAGATTAAATTGGTTGAGAGTATTTAAAAGATCTCTATCTTTATTGATTTTCTGTCTGTTGTTTCATCAATTGAGAAAGTTATATTGAAATCTATGATTATAATTGTGAATTTGTCTACTTATTACATTTCTATCAGTTTTTGTTTCATGTACTTGAAGTTCTATTATTAAGTGATAAATCTGTTGGATTTTTATGTCCTCTTGCTGAATTGACCCTTTTATCCTTATAAAATAACCTTGTTTAACCCTGGTAATATTCTTTGCTCAGAAATCTATTTTGTCTGCTATTAATATTGTCACTCCTTAAGATTAGTGTTTGCATGATATAGCTTTAGTCCTTTTGCTTTTAACCTATTTGTATCTCCTTATAAATTTAGTTTTTAAAAAACAGCATGTACTTAGGTTTTGTTTTGTTAAAAATCATATCTGACAATCTCTGCATTTTACTAGAGGTATTGAGTATTTATATTTATTCTGATTATTGATATGTTTGAATTTAAATCAACCATCATGTATTTGTTTTGTTTGTCATACCTATGCTTTGTTGCCTTTTATTTTCTGCCTTCTTTTGGAGTAATTGGGTATGTTCTATGATTGTATTTTATCTTTTTTTGTTGGTTTATTAGCTATAACTTTTTAGTAGTTGCTCTAGGGTTTATAATATACATACCTTTTTAATTTATCACAGTTTATCTTCAAGTGGTATTGTACTACTTCATATACAGCACAGGAACCTTATGACAGATATTTCCAGTAACTGAATACCAATAGCCTTTGTGCCACTATGGTCTGTGGTCATATATTTTACTTTTACAAATATTATGAACCCCACAATACATTATTACTTTTATTTCATATAATCAATTATTTTTTAGATCCTTTATACCTTTTTTATTGTGGTAAAATATGCATAAGTAAAATTTATCATTTTAACCATTTTAAGTGTAAGATTTAGTATCATTAAGTACATTCACAATGTTGTACAACCATCACCACTATTTGTTTCTAGAACTTTTTCATCATTCTAAATAGAATGATGGTTCCCCTTAAACAATAACTCCCCATTATCCTCTGCAGCCCCTGATAACCTCTATTCTACTTTCTGTTTCTATGAATTTGCCTATTCTAATTACCTCATATAAGTGGAATCAGATAATACTTGTAATTATGTGACTGATTTATTTCACTTAGTATAGTATTTTCAAGGTTCATTAATATTTTAGCATGTATCAGAATTATGTTCTTTATTAAAGATAAGTAATAGTCCATTGTATATATATACCACATCTTGTTTATTCATTTATCTGTTGATGGATATTTGAGTTGTTTCCACCTTTTGACTATTGTGAATAATGCTGTTATGAACATTGGTGTACAATTATCTGTTTTGAGTCCCTGCCTTCAATTCATTTGTATATTGACCTAAGAGTAGAATTTCTGAATTATATGGTAATTCTATGTCTAGCTTTGAGAGGAACTGCTGAACTGTTTTTATAGCAGCTACATCATTTTACATTTCACCAGAAATGCACAAGAGTTTTAATTTTTCCACATCCTTGCCAATACATACTTTCTATTTTTCTGATGATAGCCATCCTAATGAGTATAAGTAGCATCTCACTGTGATTTTGATTTGAATTTTTCTAATGGCAAGTGACATTGAACATCTTTTCATGTACTTCTTGGCCATTTGTATGTCTTCTTTGGAGAAATGTCTATTCAGGTCTTTTGTCAATTTTTTAAATGGGTTGTTTGTTTTTGTTGTTGAATTATAGGAGTTCTTTATATATTCTGGATATTAATCCCTTATCAGATATATGATTTGGAAATACTTTCTCCCATTTGTAGATTGTCTTTTCACTCCCATGATAGTATCTTTTGATATGCAGAGTTTTAACTCTTGATGGTCATTTATCTATTTTTTCTTTTCTTGCCTATGCTTTTGGTATCATATCCATGAGGCTGTTGCCATATCCAATGTCATGAAGCTTGTCCTTTATGTGTTCTTCTAAGAGATTTATAGATTTATCTCTTATATTTATGCCTTTGACCATTTTGAGTTAACTTTTGTATAGGTTGTAATATAAGATTCCAACTTCATGTTTTTGCACATGGATATCCAGTTTTCCCAGTACCCGTGTTGGAAAGAGTGTCCTTTCCCCATTGAATGATGTTGGCACCCTTGTCAAAAATCATTTGGCCATAATTGCAAAGGTTTATTTCTAGGCTCTCTATTCTATTCTAATTGTCTTTATGTCTGTCCTTATGCTAGAACAACACTGCTTTTATTAGTTTTGCAGCAAATTTTGAAATCAGGAAGTATGAATCCTCCAATGTTGTTGTTATTTTTAAAGACTGTTTTGACTATTCAAGGTTCCTTGAGATTCCATATAAATTTAGGATGAGTTTTTCTTTTTGCAAAAAAAATCATTGGGAGTTTAATAGGGATTGCATTGAATCTTTAAAATGCTTTGGGTAGTATTTTCATCTTAACAGTATTAAGTCTTCTGATTCATGAACACAGGATGTCTTTTATTTATGTCTTCTTTAATTTCTTTCAGAGAAATTCTGTAGTTTTTATTGTACAAGTCTTTAACTTCTCGGTTAAATTTATTCCAATGTATGTTATTTTTTCTGATGCTATTATAAATGGAATTGTTCATAGGAATATGTCACATTTTTGTGTGGTTTTTTTTTTTTTTTTACTCTACCACTTTGCTGAATTCATTTATTAGCTCTAACAGTTTACCTATGTATATTCTCTCAGATTTTCTACATATAAGATCATCATATTGGTGAACAGAGATAACTTAACTTCTTCCTTTTATTTCTTTTCTTGCCTAATTGCTCTGGCTAGAACTTCCAATACTATATTGCTATCTTTGTATTAGTCTTGATCTTAGGGGAAAAGCTTTCAGTCTTTTACCATTGAGTATGATGTTACCATTGAGTATGATGTGGTCTTTATCATGTTGAGGATGTTTCCTCTTGTTCCTAGTTTATGGAATTTTTTATTAATCATGAAAAGATGTTGAATTTTGTCAATGCTTTCACTTGGCTGATATCCAGAACCAGGTAGATGGGTGAGGACTAATTGATGGAATCCAGTTGCCTAAGAAATTAGGTCAGATATTGCTGGGGCAAAGCCTTGGGACTCTACCCAGGTGAGTGAAGGCAAAGACAAGGCCTGCCTGACAGTGACCCTCCAGAGTGTCACACAGACTGGTCACAAAAGCTCAGGTAGGAAGTCAGAAAAATGCAATGCAGACATTACTGTAATTCCCAAGGTTCACTCTCATATGTCAAATCCAATGTGATAGAATGAGCCAGAGCCCCACTAAGAAGTGGGATCAAAGCTACTGATGAACTTTGGCTGCAGTCAAGAAGTGAGATAGGCCTAGCCTACAGGTGAAGGGCACCATTGGTTCCAGCCATGAGGCCACTTTGTGATAAAATGACTAGAGAGGCATCTTCTATCTTGATATTGTTCCATAGCCTTTGAGAGTATTCTTCTTTTGGTTATTTTATTTGAGAGGTAGACAGGATAAAGGGGGTCAAATATAGGGGTGAGGGGGAGGGTGAAATGGGTAAAGGGAATCAAATATATGGTAGCTGAAGGAAACTGGACTTTGGGTGGTAAACACACAATAGAATATATAGATGTTAAATGATAATGTACACCTGAAAATTATATGATTGTATTAACCAACGTTACCCCCAATAAATTTAATTAAAAAAAAATCAAGAGAATCTAAAAAAAAAAAAGTTTGAACACTTTTAGATATTCACCTGACTTTTTAATGTAAATCCATCAGAACATGGCCAATCAGGAACCTCTTTTGTTGTAGGTGTGCCCACTGCCTTGCCACCCGTCCATCTGATCCCTTTGCTCGCTTCTGTCAAGAATGTGGCTCACCTGTCCCACCCATATATGGCTATCGTCTCCCACCCCCAGAAGGAGCTCAGGTGAGCAGCAGAATCCTTAAAATCTTTTAAAATTAGTTTATCTCTTCTTTATTTGCAGCAATAGCACAGTACTTGGTATACACAAACTGCAAACATAAATACGTGTTGCAAAAACTTACTGGCAGATTAATTTCTTACTATCCAGACTCCTATTTAGAAATAAAAAAACTTATTTGCTATTTCTTTTGTGTGACCTTGTAGAAGCACAGGCTCATAAAGAGACTAAAATCTTATTGTTGTAATGATGCATGCTTGGATAAATACATGTTTCCTACTCATATAATATTTCTGTTCATAACTTAGACACAGTAAGGGAATATATTCTAGAAATAAATGACAAATACTAATTACAAGTCTGTATATGCATAAGATATATCATTCTGTCCAAAGCAGCTGTTTATATAGGCTATAGACTGATCAGTGTATCTAAATTTAAAGTTTTGGCTAAGATAGATAATAATTGATATTATCTTACCATTAAGTTTGTAGTTAGTTAGAAAGCATACTTGGCTTACCGAAAATCAAAGCCTTCACTAATATGTGTTCATCTCTTATGCACTTGATATATATATATATATTTTTAACTAGGGTTTACAAAATGAAATAAAAGGATCTATGAAGTTGAGTGGAAAATGACCATACAAAAAAGACAGTCACTAAGAAAAAGTCACTAATTCAGTGAGTTCAAAGTCCAGAGTTTTAGAATTGAATTATGACTTCAAGCAAGGGGTCAGATTCTAAATGGGCACGTTGTTATTTAATTTACTTCTATGATATATTTTGAACTCCTTGAAAAAGATAATACAGCAAATAAAATATGAACCGGTCCCACTGGTTTGAATTTTTCCTTTTTATATTCACTGGTACAATATCAAAATTATTTTTACTGGCCTGAAAACAGACTTTCAGAACTTTTTTTCACAGGCAGAAAGGATTATCAGAGATTATAAATATTTAAAATGATGAACTTTGAAACATTTATACTGCCCCCCAAATTATACTTATTAATATGCTATAATATATAAACAGCTTTATGATTTAAATTATTTACTGAGCTCTTATTGTGTTCTACACTGAGCTGAGTTTCTGAGATTCAAAAGGGTAGATACTGCTCCCAGGATCCTGGACCCAAGACACTCAGTCTCCTTAGAGAGATGCAGAGGTGTGCCTCTCAACTCCAGATCCACCTTTCATTGCCCTGCCTTGTGGTACCTTAAACATTTTTCCTTCACCAGCTGGCTTGATGTTCATTTCTGTCAGTAGATGGACATTGTTGTGGAAAGACACTGCAGGAGAATGGGCTTGCCATCTTTCCATGGTCTGGTATGCTTTTCTCTCTTTTTGTTTTGATGGTGCTCAGCTAACCTACAGGACACCTAGTTGTGCTGAACTCCAGTGAATTTCAGTGGCATCCCATAAACAGCTCCCGTTGAGTCCCACTGGCACCCTAGCCAGCTTCTCAGATAGTCTCAGGTATCTCACTGGGCAGTTTCCCAGCAAATTCAAGCATGTGGCTTCCCAGCATATTCTACCAGCTTCCCCGAGAGAGAGATCCCTAATAATTTTCATATGACCCCAGTGGGCAGTTTTTACTTGACAGCTCTGATGTGTGTCACCTCAGTGAACCCGACTGTCCAGTGGGTGATGCCACTTTAGTAAATGCCTCTTCTAAATTTGACCCTCTTTGAGTTCTCTGCCTCAGCCATAGAGGTAGTGACTGCTCCCTATTGGATATTCCTGTGTTCTTTAGAGCTTGCTTTATTCATTGGTAGTTAATCCTCTGTTACTAGTTACTAATTATTTATATTAAACTTTCCCTGTTCAAGTTACTTTGTGGTTTCTGTCTCCTGTCTGGACTTTTACTTATACAGAATTGGTACCAAGAGTAGCCCTAGGAAATAGACCTGCAAAGATAAGGTTTTGGAAGTGATTTGATCCTTTTCTTTGCTAGAGAACAGTGCTGAGCTCCTTGTCAATGGGAAACAAGATGCTAGTAATCCATAGCCTGAAGTGGCATCACAACTAATCAAGCTGTCACATGTGGCTGATAGTGATGAAGTGCCAGCTGAAGCAAGAATCTTGAGTAGTTGGGTAGCTGCTGCCCTTGACTGTTATAACAGCAATGATGACTTCAAGGACTGTGGTGTGGGATGGATCCTCTTTGGTTCATGGGAGCATTCTCAGAAACCAATAAGCACAGGACCTTTAGATCTTAGTCTGAGAGCCAGGGAGCTCCCATGACTGCCATACAATAACCTATTCTTATAGTTCCAGCATTATACTGCTGACCTGAAATTTTAAGTTTATATGTTGGTGAACTATAACATCAGCTGAATTCATGCTATCACCAAGTTTCTTATGTGATAGGACATAAAGTAGGAAGGAATGAGATTCTGAAACTTGGAATGGAGATCTCAAGTTGGACCCAGATAAAACCGATAATCTTGAACCCTTAAGTCACTTTGAGCCTCCTTACCAGTGGATGTAGCTTGCCCTCCTATCTGAGGATACTGGCCTTCTTTTGCTTGAAAGCTCTGTGATAACGTCACCTGGGGCTGATACCTTGAAAGGGGATGCTTATTCTCCTCAAGACCCACCACGTGTACCCTTTGGTATTTCTACCATGCTGTAGAGGGAATAGATAGATGCACACTGTGACCCAAGAGAAAATAGCTTACATGTGAAAAGAACACAATTTTGCTAACATATATTGGCAGAATCTTGATGAACAGGTTGGAGAAGTGGATTTTAAATGAGGGCAGATTATAACATTAAATTGGGCCAAATTCATTGATATACGTGCACTATCCATAGAGTCTGGATTTAATGTGTTAGCTAATGCAGCTGGAGGTGGCTCTAACTGCTTTTTTGGTTGGCTGACTAAAACTTGGACCCAATAGTGGCCTGTGTTTAGCGAGACTAAGATATGAGAACTTCCCTAGCATTATGTGAAGGAAGATAGGAATGTTAGAGTAGCTTTATCATGTGTGCCCTGTACTCCCCAAATCTGACCTAAATTTCACAAGAAGGCCCAGAGGATCCATCCATCACTAAGGTATTCAGGGATTAATTAGTGAAAGGAGCACCTGTATCCTTGAAAAGTTCTGTGTCTGCTTTCCCATGTAGGCCAGACATAATCATGGAGGGGATGCTGCCATTGAGATGGGCCCCCTGATTTCACTGGGGCCAATAGGATTCCAGAGTAGCAGAGGTCAAGTAGCAGCACTTAACTGCCAAAGACAAGATGGGCACATCTACTGTACAGGATAGCAGTGACATATCAGTAATCAGAATCTGATCATGTTGTTCCTAGGAATGAAATCAGTGTATTTCTTGCTTGGTCTATATAATAATACTTTTTAAAACATCACTAGGTCTTATAGTCAAAAACCAGACTTGAGTCACACAGTGGAACATCCAAGTCTGTTACCCAGTTTCCAGACCTAAGTCAATTCACAAACCCAGAGCACCTTAATTGAAGGAGACCAAATCTCCTTTAGTATGGACCCAGCAAGTAGAGGGACAGATAGATGCACACTGTGACATTGCAAGTACATATCATAAATCTTTCTGAAAGCCTTTGCAAAGGGACTTGTTGCCATCACTAAAGTGACTATGCACTGGCAAAAAGGAAATGCCCAAACCTTTGGGGGATTACTAGATACTGGCTCTGAACTGATGCTAATTTTTGCAGATCCAAAATACCACTATGGTCCACCAGTAAAAACTGGGGCTTAGAGTGATCAGGTGATAGATGGAGTCTTACTTGAAGTGTGACTCATAGTTTTTGCTTCATGTATTCTGAATATTTGTTGTTACGTTCATATAAATTTATAATTGCTGTATCTTTCTGATTTATTAACCGTTTTATCATCACAAGATGCCTCTTTGTCTCTAGAGATATTTCTTGTTTTAAAGTCCCTTTTTTCCTGCTATTTCTTATGGTTGCTATTTGCATTACATATCTTTTGCTGTATTTTACTTTCAATCTATTTGTATTTTTGAGTCTAGAGCATATCTCTAGTAGGCAGCATATAGTTTGATTATGTTTTTTATCCAGTCTGTCCATCTCTGCCCTTTGAGTGTGTTTAGTCTATTCACGTTAAATGTCATTATTGATATGGTTGAATTTACATATGCCATTTTGCTGTTTATTTTCTATTTGTCTCATGTCTTTTCTGTTTCTATGGCCATTCTTTGCTGCCTTTTTTGTGTTAAATAAATAATTTTTAGTGTGCCATTTTAATTTCTATGTTGTTTTTACTATTTTAAAAATTATTTTCTAAAGGTGCTCTAGGGATTACAATATGCACCTTAATTTCTCACAGTTTATGTCAGAATAACTTAATTTAAATCCAACAAAATACAGAAATTTTGCGATAATATATTTCCCTTTCCTCCCCATTTCTATATCTTTTATATATTGTCAAATATATTACATCTGTATATGTTATAAACTGAAAGTACAGTGTTAAACAATCTTATGTCATTTCAAGATGAGAAAAAATGTTTATGGAATCATTTGTATTTACCCCCATACTTATTATTTCTGCAAATGTAAGAGATTTTTGGCCATTATTGTTTCTCGTTTCTTCATTTCTTTATTGTGAACTTAGGTTATCATCTTGTGTGACTTATTTGTAGTCTGCTGGACTTCCTCTACTAAAAGCATGCCTGTAAGCTATTTCTCTCTGTTTTTGTTTATCTTAGAATGTTTATTTTACCTTCACTTTTGAAGGGTAGTTTTACTGGATATAAAATGCCTGTTTGTAAGTTATTTTTAGTTTCAGCTCTTTGAATATGTTATTTTACTGCTGCCATGGCTTTTATATATGTGATAAATAGTTTTTTCTCTTGCTACTCTTAAGATTTTTTTTTTTGTCTCTGACATTTAACAGTTTGACAATACTGTGTCTAAGTGTGGATCTCTTTGTGTTTATCATTCTTGGGGATGATTGAGTTTATTGGGTCTGCAAATTAATATTTGTCTGCAAATGTGAGAGGTTTTTGGCCATTATTGTTTCAGATTCTTTTTCTGACCCTTTTTCTTTCTCCCTTTCTGGGATTCCCATTACATGTATGTTGGTATTTTTGATGTTGTCCCACAGGTCTTGAGGTCTATTTTCTTCAATCTTTTATTTCTATTCTTCAGATTGGGAAATTTCTATTGGACTATAATTAAGCTCACTGATTGTTTCTCCTGTTATCTCTGATTTGCTGTTGAATCCCTCTGGTAATTTTTTTTTCATTTTAATTAATTTACTTTTCAACTCCAGGTTTTGACTTGGTTCTTTTAGAATAATTTCTATTCTCTTTATTGAGATTCCCTATTTTTCAGATCATTGTTATCATAACTTCCTTTAATTTTTCAAACATGGTTTCCTTTAGTTCTTTGAACTTTTTTGTAATAGCTGTTTTGAAATCTTTTCCTCCTAAGTCTAACATATGGGGATACTCAAAAACAATTTCTATTAACTTTTTTTTCCCCTGAGTATGGGTCATACTTTCTTGTTTTTTTTTTTTCATATCTCAAAATTTTTAAAAATTTAGGCATTTTAGGTAATATATTGCAAATACTCTTGATTTTGACTTTTTCTCCTAGTGTTATTTTTTGTTTTGTTTTGTTTCGTTTTGTTTTCACTTGGATTAAATCTTTCATGACTGTCTCCCTTGCAATTTCTGGCCATTAATATTGGGACTTTTTTTTTCTTTTACTTTTTATTTGTAAGCCTGGCATCGCCCTCGAGTCTGCATTACTTAGTGTTCGACTAAAGATTGGCCAGAAGATGTGCTCAAATACCTTTACCAGTAAGGCTTTCATTCTCTGCTGACAGACCTATGTGTGAGCTAGGTAGGACATTCAACTTCAGGTTGTTTTCAAGGGTGCCCCAGCTTTTACTTTATGCTGAGCTTTCTTATATCTTCATGTGCAGCCAGGGATGTGTGGGTGGCTTGAACCATTCTGGTTTATGCTATACATGCACATAGCCTCCAGTAAGCTAAGGGTATGTGGAGAGCTTATTAAGCCTCCTATAGTTGACTGACTTCCTGGAACTCCCTGTTAAATTTCGGGCTACTTACTGGTCCATTGATTGCCTTAAACAGTGCCACAGTCTCAGGATAGTGGAGCCACTGAGATTGTCACCTTAGAAATGCTTCAGATCAAGTGAGCCCTGTTTGTCAGCACTCACAAAGCTTCTAGTTTTCACAGCTTGCCTTTCCCTGGTGGAGTACCATGCTGATAAAGCTAGAGGAGGATGGGAATGGTCCCATATAAGAACCACACAGATTTGTAATGTTCTTATTTGAAGTTCAGTACTTCTCAGTTTGTTGTCCATCTTTGGTTGACTTTCAGAGTCTGAAATGATTGGTTTTTGACAGTTTTATCCAACTTTATAATTGCTATTTGGAGAGAGGATTTGTCAACTTCCTCCATCATGCTGGAAGATATTTTTTCTTTTCTTTTTCTTTTTCTTTTTTACATATCTGTTTTCTACAATAAACATGTTTTTACTCTTCAAAGGAAAAAATAAGAATAAAAGTAATTTTGTTTACAAAAGCAAATTAAACCTAACATTCTAAGGTCTACTTATACCTTAAGCTGTTGCATCCCAAGGTGAACTTGACTTCTTTCTTTGTGCAGATAGGCTTATGTGTAGAATGTGGAAGCTTGGTGCCCATGAACACTCCTATCTGTGTGGTATGTGAGGCTCCTCTTGCTCTACAGTTGCAACCACAGGCCAGCCTCCGCTTGAAGGTAATGAAAAGTGATTTCATAAAAACATGAATAAAATATGTAGAAAGTAATGTTTAAACAATTAAATGTCTTCTTCAACTGATGGAATTGGCTAACAACTGATGAGCTAATATCTGTGAACAAAATCCACTCTAATTTTTAGAAAGGCTGCTGACCAAGAGTTTAACTTGCCAGCTGGAATACATAGAAATGTCCTGACCATGGATTTGGAAGACAAATTGCACTATAGCTAACTTAGACAATTCTTTATATATTTAAATTTGATCACTGCAATTAATATTGACTTTTAATCTTGTCTTTAAAGTGGCTTCATGCTTTTATTTCCTTTATTTGATTATGGGTTCCTATTATGTAGTAAAGAATGATTAGAAGTAGTCACATGAATGAATAAGTTAAGTATCATTGCATACATTCAGAAAATTTGCTAGACAAATTATATACTGTGAAAAATTTGGGGAGAGAATTATTGAACATACAACTGTATCTTTTCTCCATTTTTCAAGCTACAGTCCCATTCACCTTCTCTCTAATCTCAAGTACAGATCTCTAGAGAGTAAAATAGATTTAATAGAGAATTTGAGTGATTAAAAAAGCAAGAATTTTTAGTAAGAAGGGAAATTCATGCGCTTAATGTAAAATTAGAACTATAACACTCCTAAAATGAGCACGTGGATTCTATATGGACAAACACATTGAATTTTATAAAAGATAAGTCCACTTTTCCTTCCACATCCAAGCTCGCCTTCACTGTGCAAGGTTCCAAAGTATCTCAGGCTATGAAGATTTTGAAGAACTGGCCGGGCCAAAGTCAGGTAGATACAAATTTACTAACGTTTTTGTTAGATGACTATTTTCAATCTTAAGAAACTTTAAAAGTTACCACAGGAAGCCACCAAACAACCCTGGAAGCTTGTCTGCAGACTTCTTACACATGACAGGGAAATCAACTTCTCTCTTGTTCAAGCTACTGTTATTTTGGCTGTTTTGTTAATCACGGCAGAACCTATTCTTACTAATACTTACCCAGAATGTTTGAAGATTATATCATCCAAACTCTTTGAACTATTCAAAATAAGAAGAATAGGGGTTGGCTGTGAGCCCAAGGCTATATATCACGCCACCCTCAATATTTGAATTCCAGAGTTCTTCCCATTTTATGGAAAGGCAGGGAGATAGAAGATATATGTAATTAATTGTTTTCTTAATTGGGGATCCATATTGAGGATAAATACAGGACTTCTTTAGTGATTAGTAACATTAAATCCCTTTTTAAAGTAGAATTTTTATGAGCAAGAAATGATCACTTGCAATTTATTTCTATTCTATTGATGGGCCAAAGTCAGAAATATACCTTATAATGAAGAAACCAACTAAGAAATCAAAGATGAAATTGAGAAAATCAATCCTGTTTAACTTTTGATGATGAGTTTTCAAATGGAATTATGAATTTTGAATTTACTGAATAAACAAGCTTTATGTTAGCTAAATATTCCTAGAATTGGTACAGCTTCCATAAAGGGCTCTCTGAAACATTAATTTTCTCAAGATCATAGGAAATAATGATTTAGGGTATTGCCTTTATCATTTTTTCCAGAAATGAGACTCTCATGATCATTTCTATTGGCACCATGTTTTCCCCTTGTGTTTGTTTTAGCATTGGATTGTTATGATTTACCACCACTCTTAACAAAGACATATCTTCAACAAGTGTGTATCTTATACTATCAATAATGAAGCACTTAATTGTGTGACTTTTATCAAAACATTTTTATTTCTTTTGATACTACCTCTTCTTTTTTTGGTTGGAAACTTAACCATATACACAGTATATTCTGTACCCTAAGAATTTATTGGAAGAAGTCTAAACTCCCAAAAGTGCCAAGATGGCATAGGGAATAGTGTGAGCCTGAGAAATTTTCTAGACTCCCACTTCATGGTCTCTTAAAGAGGAAAGATTGAGAAGAGAAAGCTGAGGAAGAAGTGAGATCTCTAGGCAGGCCTTCTATAGTCACAGGTACTTGGGCATTGCCCTAGATAGCTGGCATCCCTCACCATTGTGCAGCCATGAACATTCCTTCATGTTCACCACATTTCTCTGGGCTCTACCTTGCACCTCCAGTGCAAGACCTTAGGTACTGAGGAGCTTTTTGAAAGGTACCTTTTGATGTGACATTTCCTAGCATGCTGCTTCCTGGATCACTCTCTAGGGCTCTGTACACTGCATTCTCTGGGCTCTGAACCCTAAACCTACTGCCCCAGTGCTGCACCAGTGACCTGTACCTCTGCTCATCATGGTGGACGTGAAGGTCATGGTGGTGGGGTGGTACAGAGGAGGAATTCATTAACTCTTAACAGGGGTTAGGGCCAAGGATAGCTTTGAAGAGATAATTGTATAGGCACAAACGTTTGCCAGATGGAAAAGTGGTGGGCCAAAGAGAAGTGGCTCATGGGCATGTGTTGTGTGTGAGGTGGAGGAGAAAGGAACTTTCCAGGAAGGTGCACAGAGACTGAAAACTGCAAGATGTGCTTCAAAACTTTGCAAGCAGTTTGGTTTTGCAGAGCTACAGAATTGTCAGGGAGCTGTGGGTTGTGGGAAATGGTGACTTCTCTACTGTCCACAGCTCAAATTTTTTCTATTGGGCTTTGAAGGATTGAAAGCAGGGACAGGTTTTAATCACACTTGAGTTTTAGAGACTTTTGTCACCATAACATCTGATCCTGGAGAGAAATGCCTCATTTTGATAGGCATCAGTATTGCTGCTTCTACTCACAAAAGAACACCTCTATGGAAACTTGGGCTGAAATTCTTCATCCCGGTGACTTTCCCAGATCTTACAAGGATGACAGATTTTTGGAAAACATTCTCCCAGGAATACTCATCAATACTTGTCAATGAATTTTGCTTTATCAGATTTTTTTTCCTACCAAGATGGGAAGATACAGTAGCAGAAATATCTTTTTACCCTCTGGCAAAGGTGTCTATGTTTCCAAATAAGAGGATTTTACACTTTTTAAAAATTTTCCAAATTTTTTAACAAATAAAATGTTCCACAAATAAGAAGTACATAATTTCCCCACCCACCTCTATTTCTCCTGCCCCTCCAAAATAACTAATCATAGCAGTTTAGTAGGTGTCCTTCTATGTATTTTTCTAGATGAACAGAAACATATTAATATATATTCATAAAGTTTAGATTTGTTTTATTTTTAAACAAATGCATCCCATTGGCCATTATCTAAAGTTGAAAACTAATATTAGCATCCCCCTTGTCACCAGAACAGAGAAATTTTCCTTTAGTAAGAGATCTTCAGTTTCCTTTGGACTTTAGCCACTTATGGTATTACCTCCAGGACTCTAGCCATATTTGGGGTTTCTCAAATCTGAGAGGCTTAGGTCTGGGATCTTTTCGAACTCATTACTCTGAAAAAGATCTGATGACTCAACATCTGGGGCACAGTTACTTCCTATGAGACTCTAGCCTCCTGCACATGATTTGGGCTAAAGCCAGTGTAATCACAGATCTGCCTCAAGCAGAGCTGTAGTTTGGCAGCTTACAAAATCAACTTTGAAACTAAGTTCCTAATGACTTGCTAATTTGTTTCCAACATTCTTCATTTCATTGTGTCAATTAAAGCTTATCACTTGGGAGATTAGAAAATTGCTCTCATCTTCCAACTACTTTGTAAGGAAAAATTTTACACCAGGACTAAGTTGTATTCACTAAATTGTCTGGAACCAGTCAACTAGATATATTGCAAATGCTGTGGATGAGATGGCAGTTGAGAGTAATGACTTTTTTTTTTGAAGCTCTTGTCATAAATGTTTAGCATCCTCATTAAGGCAGTCTGATGGTGGCCTCAGTCCCAAATCATGCCTGTGAACATATATGAATCTGTGAGTATTGTGATTATAATATGAAATTATTTCTATCTCTGGGTCATGGTTGTTGCTCTTCAAGGAAGTGAGCCAAGGCATGGTGTCAAGAAGCCATCAGAAAAACCACTAGAGAAACCTGTTGACCAAGGTTGAACCTGATGCAGTAAGATAAACCACCACTATGACTGCTTTAGTATCTTAGAAGGAAGAAGACAGGGAAAGCTATTCATAGGGTTTCAGTGTTGCATTTGGGTGATTTTAAAGAGAATTTGACAAGAGTAAACCCTAATGTAAACTTTGGGCTTTGGATGATAACAATGTATCGATGTAGGTTCACTGGTTATAACAAATGTACCACATTGGTGTGGAGCATCAACAGTGGGGAAGGTTGTGTGTGGTGGGGGCAGGGAGTATATTGGAACTCTTTGTCCAATATACTCCCCATATAATTTCTGCTGACTTGATGGGAACCTGAAACTGCTCTGCAAAATAAAGTTTATTAATTAAAAAAAATTTAAAAAGAGTTTTGCAAGGCAGGGTTGGGATTGGGCAGTTATGATATGCTGGTTTAAAATTTTTTGTTTACTTATTTTAATAAAAACTTTATATATTAAGGTGATGATGTTTTGATATACATATACATAGTGAAATGATTACTACAGCCAAGCTAATTAACATATCCATCTTTGTACTGGAAATTTGCTAAAAGTAGATTTCAGGTGCTCTCAGCACACACACACACGCACGCACACACACACACACACACACACACACACACACACCACACAATAACTATGTGGGGACATACTAATTTTGGATTGTGGGCCTTGCAAGTTGAGGGTCTTGGGTAAGCTGGTGGACCTAATAAGGAAGCAGTCTTACTTGGTTTGCAATCTTTTCTTTCTAGAGTATTTCCTGCAGCTGTTTAGCTAGATTCTTTTTATTTGATCTCAGTATTTTTTAACACAGGGACAAGAAATTTGTTTCACTTCTCAGTGGGTTTCACCAGATAATTTCTGAGGTAACATCTTCAGAAAGATCACAACCCTAAATCTCACAGAAAAGCTTTGGCAATTGCAGATTATGCTGTGGAAACTTTGAGTCACTCTGAAGAAGCTAAAACCAGCAAGTGTCAGGACCCAGTGAGAACAAGTGTATGATTCTCTGCCATTTTGAAAAGCAGGCAGTCAGCATCTGCACTCTAGGAGTTCTCTGGATTGGGAACTGTGATTTCCTAAGTTGACTCAGCTTCCTAGGAAGACCTTGGAGTCTTCTGTTGAAGTGGAGCTAACCAGATTTGGAAAGGCCAGGCTTCACAGGCTTACCTGGTGGCATTGGAACTAAAACCTCAGGGGCTTTTTTTTTTTTTTTTCTTGATTGTATTCTTTATCTGTACCAGCTTTAAAATACACTACATGAGTTTCAGGACACCTGGAGAACACAGGTACCTGAAGTAGAAAAACACTTAGGTGGCACTGGTCATTAACAAATGAAGGCGATAGCATCCTGGTAAGTGTAGAGGTGACTAAACTTCTGATAACAACTCTACTTAGGCTATTTTCACCATCATTTCCTTCCTTCCTTCCTTCCTTCCTTCCTTCCTTCCTTCCTTCCTTCCTTCCTTCCTTCCTTCCTTCCTTCCT
>NW_011888788.1:13743949-13840828 GCF_000151845.1 Pteropus vampyrus | reverse complement strand
CCTCCCTCCCTCCCTCCCTCTCTCCCTCCCTTTTTTCGTATTGTTAATTATCCCCAGGTTCTTGACTTAGAAAGTTGCACTTACTATTCATTTTCTAAGGCAGTCTTTCTACTTTGCCATTCTTAAGTGAGAAACTGTAGAGCAAACCTAAGTTCGTATTTAATATAAAGCCTCATGGGGTAAACCCCAGTCCAAGAACTAGATTACTTGTAAACACATAGATAAACTTTTGCTGGCCTTAGGCCTTTCTGTTCATTGTTCAAGCCAAGAGATAGTCTACTATCACATTTTTCACATTTAAAAAAATAGTAACTCATACGTAATCAGTGCAAAATATTCAATTTGCCTTCCAAAGGCCAAATGAATACTTTTTTCAGATTATTCATTTGGCATTTTGTTTCTTTTAAAATTATGTTCATTCGTCTGATACTTTATGTTGTAATAATTCCTAAATCAATCTAATTTCAGAGTTTGGTCGTTGAAATAGTGTCTATAGCTGGCTGATTGACTGAAAATACTACTTGATGATTTTTATACAGTTCTTTGCTCATAGGAACATGCATTTTTTATTCTCTGTTTTCAAGAAGAAAGTAATCTGCCGTACCTGTGGCACAGGGAATCCTGCTCACCTGAAATACTGTGTCACCTGTGAGGGGGCCCTGCCTTCATCGCAAGAGGTAGGTTGACTATGTGTGCCACTTCTATATTGAGTGGCTGCAAAATGTTCAATGTTAATGGTAATGAATGAATATAATCTGCAGAGCAGGGAGGAAGTTGGAGGAGAAAGAGAGAGCAAAAGAAGCCTCTCATGGTAAACTGAAAGCAACATTTCTAAATGTGGAGAGGACTTTATATGTTCACCAATCCAAAATTGTTTTCAAAGTCTTAACTTCAAGGGAATTCAGTAAAATTGGTGATTTCTTACAATTTCGTTTAGTAACTTTGCCTGGAAGGCTGGCAGCAGCCAGTGAGGAAGTGGACCTATTCGCATTTCATTTACAGTCAGGTGTGTCTTCAATGACACTGCCATGCTGATTTGTGAAACTGAGAACACTATGGGCACCCATTCCTGGGTTTCCTACCAGCCTATGTTGAGTGTTTAAAGTGAAAGACCAGGAGTATGTGCAACTTAATAATGTAAATGGGTTCAGTTTAGATGGTCTGTTTTATGTGTATAAAATGTTTCTGAGGAAGAGGAGGCTTTAAAAATTACTTATAGGTGACTTTACCCTGGCCTAACGACACCAAAAAGGAGTCAGCATTTACTAGCCAACTTAGAAGGAAAAAAATTGCTTCTTTGGGAAATACACACACACACACACACACACACACACACACACACACACACACGCATGTAAATATATATATATTTGACTATTTGGGGGGTGTTATTCTCATCTCAGAGAGATTCTTTGGGAAACTGGACATACCGGTGATAATTACTGTGGTCAACATGGTTAATATCAAATGGGGTTGTATTGGTTCCTGGGGTTGTTGAAACAAAGCACCACAAACTGAGTGGCTTAAACAGCAGAAACATGTCATCTCACAGTTCTGGAGACCAGAAGTCCAAAATCAAGGTGTTGCCCGGGCCACGCTCTCTCTGGGGCACTGGGAAGGTACTGTTCCATGCCTCTGTTCTGGTAGCCTCAAACTTTCCTTGGCCTGTAGATGCATCACTCCAGTCACATGAGTAACCTCTCCCTGTGTGTCTTCGCATTGTTTTCTGTCTGTGTGTGTCTATCTCTGTGTCCAGATTTCTCTTTTTTTATAAAAACACCAGTCATATTGGATTAAGCCAACCATAATGACCTCATTTTAACTGTTTATCTGTGTGAAGATTCTGTTTCCAAATAAGGTAATAATCACATATGTAGGAATTACATATGTGATTATATGTAATCTCTTTGGAGGAGATAAAATTCATCCCATAACAGGGGAGTTGGACAAAATATTATTTAAGGTTGTATCTAATTACTGATGGTCTGAGACTAGTTGATTTAAAGGAACTCTTTTTTGTTCCAGTCTTTATTGAGGTATAATTTATATGCAATAAAACTCACCTATTTTAATTATACAGGTTAATGAATGCTGGTAATCATATATAGTCATTTTAACCACCATGATAAAAATATAGAATGATTCCATTATCTTAAAATTTTTTCTCATACCCCTTTGCAGTTGAGCTCCTCCCCTGATCGCTATCCAGAAAACTCTGATCTTTTTTGACACTGTGGTTATACCTTTTAGGGAAGTATGTAAATTTTTTGTATGTTTGATTTCTTTCACTTAACACAATTTTTTCGAAGTTCATTCATGTTGTTTCATGTATTAATTTTTTCCATTTTAGTCATTGAGTACAATTCCACAGAATGGATGTAATACAACTAATTGATCTGTTTACTAGTTAATGGGTACTTGTGTCATTTCCAGTTTTAGACTATTATAGATAATGTTGAGAACATTCACATACAAGTCTGTGTGGACATAGTTTTCATTTCTCTTGGGTAAATACCTAGGAGTAGCATTGCTTGGTACTAGGTTCATGTTTAATTTTATAAGATAATGCCATAGTTTTCTAAAATGGTAGCACTATTTTGCATTCCTACCAGAAATATACGAAGGTTCCAGTTTCTTTACATTGTCACCAACATTTGGTATTATCAGGCATTTTATTCATGATATTCCCTTTTTTACTATTTTAATCTGTATGGGATTTGTAATGTTATTCCTTCTTTTATTCCTTTTATTCCTGATATCTGTAATTTGTGTTCGCTCTCTACCTTATTCTCTCTCAATCTCTCTCTTCAGCTAGATAGTTATAAATTTTATTAAACTAGCTTCCAGTTCATTGATTTTCTTTATTTTTTTGGTTTTCCTTTTTTGAGTTTTGCTCTTTATTATTTCCTTCTCTTTGCTTTGGGTTTAATTTAATAGGATTTTTCTATTTTCTTAAGGTAAGAACTCAGATTATTGGTTTAAAGTTTTTCTTTTTTTCTAAAAGAAACTAAATTTATCTCTAAGAATTCCTTTAGCAACATTCCAGAAATTTATATAAATTGTATTTTTATGATAATTCAGTTCAATTTTATTATATTTTATCATAATTTTTGTTCTAATTAACCTGTGACTTCTTCTTTGATCTATGATTTGTAAATTGGTTATTTAATTTCCAAATGTATATTGTTTCTCTTGTTATCTTATTGTTACTGATTTATAATTTAATTCCATTATGGTCAGAGAACATACTCTGTATGATTTCAGTTATTTTAAGTTAATGACAATTGTTTTATGGCTAGTATATAGTCTAACCTGAAAACATACTAGGTACACTTGAAAAGAATATGTGTTCTGTTATTGTGGTTATAGTATCCTATAAATATCAATTAAGTTAAAGTATAATATTACACAGATTTTATATGTCTTCACTGATCATTGTCTAATTGTTCTAGCAAATGCTGAGAAAGAGATATTAAAACCTCCAGCTCTGATTTTGGAATTGTTTATGTCTCTCTTTAGTTCTGTCACTTTTTACATTATGTATTTTGTTAGGCACATAAACATTTTTGATTATTATGTCTTCCTGATGAATTTAACTTGTATCTTTATGAATTACCTCCTCTTTGTATCTCATACATTTTCCCTAAAACCTGTTTTATCCTGTACTGATAAAACCATAATTGTTTATTATTTATTTATTATTTAAATGGAATATTTTTTCTATATATTTACTTTTAGCCTATATAGTTGGGTCTGTCTGTGGCTTACATATAGTTGCTTTTTTTTTCTGTTTTAAAAAATACACGGTGACAATCTGTCTTTTAAGTGGAATGTTTAGTCCATCAAAATTTATTGTAATTATTGCTATAGTTGGGTTTTGATTTACCATTTTATTATTTAATTTTTACTTTTCCCATCTGTTTTGTTTCCTTTGTTCCTACTTTCCTGCCTTTAGGTTTTCTGGATACTTTTTAAAGTACATTTTAATTTTCCTAATGGCTTCTTAGTGGTATTCCTTGGCATTATTTTTTAGTAATTGCCCTAGTGATTAAAATATATATCTTAAACTTTTTAGTCTAATTAGTTATTATTGTACACATCAGGTAAAATACAGAAATCTTGCAACCATATAGGTTTATATTCTTTTACTCCCATCCTTTATGTTACATTTATATACATTATAAACCCTATGAGAATGTTGTGATTTCTGCTTTAAATAATTATATGGTTTATAAAGAAATTAAGAATAAAAAGCAAAAAGATAAAAACTAGTTTTTTTGTATCTACACAGATACTTACTGTTTCTGATATTCTTCACCCTTATCTGAGAATCCCGGTTTCTCTCCAGTATCATTTCCCTTCAGACAGAATTCTCTTTATCATTTCTTATAGTGCAGGTCTACTGGTAGTGAAATGTCTAAGCTTTCTTTTTTCCAAAAAAAAGATCTTATTCACCTTTATTTTCAAAGGGTATTTTTGATGGACGTATGATTCTGGGTTGACAGTTACTTTCTTTCAGAACTTTAAGAATTTCTGCTCTTGCCATGGTTTCTGAGTAGAAGTGTGATGTTAATCAGATTGACATTACTACCTATGTAGTATGTCATTTTTCTCTTGCTGCTTTTAAAATGTACTTTTTTATCCTTGGCTTTTAAAGATTTGGCTACAATGTACCTCAGTGTGAGCTTCTCTGCAATTATTCTGATTAATGTTCATTGACCATCTTATAACTGTAAGTTTCTGTCTTTCATCAAATATGGGAATTTTTAAGCCATGATTTCTTCAACGGTTTTTCTGCTCTACTCACCTTCTACCTTACCTCTTTATTGTATGTACATAACTGTTAAATTGTTTGATATAATCGAATATATCCCTGAGGTTCTGTTCATTAAAATTTTTCCCTCTTTATATTGTATAATTTATATTGCTCTATCTTCAAGTTCACCCCCTTTTTCATCTCCTTTTTACCATTCAGTGCATCCAGTAAATATTTTATTGCAAATATTTTATTTTCATTTGTTTCTCTTTTTATTGTTTCTACTTCTCACCTGAGACTTCTTCTTTTTATTCATAGTGGGAAGAATATACGCCTTAAAATTCTGGTTGCTAATTTCAACATCTGAATCATCTCAGATGGACTCAATTGATTTTCATTTCAATTTCATTTCATTTCAATTCTAGGCAGTGCGTTCCCAAAATTAGTCATGTGTATTATTGCCTGCTAAATCAAAACAAAATAAAACAAACAAAGCAACAAACACAGAAACTCAGCACTCATCAGAGAATAGTAACAATCCAGAAGAACCACAACTTAACATTTATAATGCCAGGATATAATCTAAAATTCTTCAAGATACTAAGAAAACAAGAAAATTGTTTTTCGGTGGGAGGGAGAGGAGCAGGAAGTCTGAGTTCTGTTCAGATATTTCATCTTTGGCTGAGCTGCTTTGAGTGTTCTGTGCATGTATTGTTCATGGGTCAATAAGAGATGTGAGTACACAGAATTTGAGAATCCCCTCTTGTCTCTTCTTTCTGGGAGTTTCTTACCTCTGCAGTAGCCAAATATTACCCAGCTTTAGTCTTCTCGTTCTCCTAGCCAGAAATACTTCCCTTTCCCCACCACTTCACATGCACTTTGTGGACTACGCTTACTTAGCCCCAGGCTAAAAGGGAACTAACTTTTTGTGTAACCCCCTTGCTCCTGCTTGTGTACTTACTTCAAGAGGCTCTCTGCTTCTGTTCCTATATGTATTATGAGCAGATTTTGTAGTTGTTTTCTGTATGGGGGTCATTAGATATGATCTTATTCCATCATAACTAGAACAAAAATCTGAATAGCTTTTTAAAAAGATGATTTCTGTTACATAATATGTATTTCTTTTTCAGAACTGAGATTAAAAATATGCTAATGAGCTGGCAAATTTAATAAGAAAACCCATCTATTCGCAAATCAAATCTATTGCAATTCTAGGGTAGTCTTTTGTTGGCTGTTAATTGTTTATCTCTCTGACTTAACCTAGCTTCAGACTTTATAATTTTCCAAGGCATTAGGGAGAAAAAATAGTGAGATTGGGAAAACATAAAAAAAGGAAACCGTGGAACTCGAGAATTCTTGGAGTGCTCTTCCTGATAGATTTAAGTAAATTGACAAGCAAAAGATTATTTTCTCAGACATTTTGGGCTTCTTATATAAATAGTAAAATGATTTAAATTGATTTTATTAATTGTCAGTTATGTAGTTGTTTCTGGGTCTCACCTATCAACAAAACGATTTCGGGAACAATTACAAAATTAAATTTGTTTTCAAAATTGTATTTTTATCTGAATGTATATCAGAGTTTAGATGTCACAATGAGAGTATTTATCATTGAAATGCCATTGAAGTAACAATGCATTTTCAATCTGAAGCTTTATGTCTTTTCTTTGTTTAGCAGCAGTAATATGAATAGAGTAAGATTACTGTTCTTTCTTTAAAGCAATGTTATATTCAAAAATCCACTTAAACAGTAGATGCATTTATATTTATATTTATATTTATATTTATATTTATATTTAGAAACCCATGTTAGCAAGTATTATCAAAACTCTGTTTTAACAGTAGGATAAATTGAAATTTAAGTTGAAGCAAAACTGTGCAAGGGGTTTCTCTTTTGATTTATCCCCAGGAGTCACCCCTAGTTGCACAGAAATGTGGTAAGGGTAAGTATGCACAAAGAAAGATCTTCCTTCTCAGTCTCTGTGGGTGTTGTGGGCTGATGTGGCCTCTTTCTGGAGAGATATCTGTTCTAGGATAACAGAAGGGTACCTGAAGTAAAGCAGGATAACAGCTGGGCAAAGAAAGGTAACTAAAACATTGGTCTTTGAGGAAAAATTGTCCTTAGAAAACTTTTTCCCCAGTATGGATATTCTTAATATTATACATGGAATGTACGGTGGTACATATATTCAGTTATTAGCTGAATCAATTATTCATTCATTCAGTCAGTCAGTAACTACTTGAATGACTCCCATGTGCCAAGGTACCAGGTACTGTGTTAGTGGGAAAATAAAGTGAAATGATAGTCCTTTTCCTTAAAGAAATCGGGATCTGGTAGAAAACAAGATGAGAAGGGAAAGAAGCTGACATATGGAGCTTGACCCTGTGCTAAGCATTCCTACATACTTAATTGCCATTAGCCATCTGAAATCCCATTACAGACCTGTGAGAAAACTGTTGTATTGAAGAGGACGCATGGAATCATGGATAAACATCATAGCCTGAGTTCAAATTTTGCATCTTACCCTCTCTGTGCCTCATTTTCTCTCACTGTGAAACAGATGATTTACACCCACCTTACAAGTTTATCATATAGTTTAATGTGAGGGTACAGGGCAGTGCTCAGAATAGTGCCTGCACATAGTAGGTGATCGTATAGCAATGATGAATACTATCATCCCATTCATTTAATGAGAAAATCTCTTACTAGGCGATAGCAGGAACAAAGATTCTAATCCAAGTTTACCTAACAAAGTATCAGAAATTCTCACAAAACAATTTTATCTCCTTCCCAAAATAAAATAATTCTTTTCATGTGTTGAGAGTGGAAAATAAATTCACAGTTCCATGTGGAATCAGAACCCCAGAGCATAGAAGATGAATCTCAATCATGACACCTTAGGTAGCTCAGCTCTCCTTATAGTCTTTATTAATATTGTTATAGTAAGTCAACAGTCGGCTTGCTATTTTTTGGTATTAAGGATACTCAGGAATATCAAGATGTTTGAGGCACCAATTTCATCAACTTTCTGTAAAGGAATGTGCGCTCTTTGTTGTAGTTTATTAATTAGTGAAGATCATCATAGTTTTCTTCTTTGGGGCAGGAATACCTTATTTCCAGGGCTTATGTTGATTTTTGACTTTTTTCTTTTCTGGATTGGGAGGGGGATTGGAGAATAAGGTATTGATCTGCCTGTAAATGCTGTTTTGTTCACCAGTCCATGTGCAGTGGAGATAAAGCTCCTCCTGGGCCCACTCAGAAAGGGGAGACCATTTCCTGCTCCAAATGTGGTCGCTGGGATCGCCAGGGGGCTTGCTTCTGTGACGGGTGTGGAGCCACGGTGGGTATTTAAAAGCAGCCTCTTTGTGCCAAGCATCTCACCACCGCTCTAGAGAGAGCCAGGCCCCTCCTCTTCCACAGCAGAAATCACCTGTTGGGATTTGAGTGCTAGCACCTATTTACCTAAGAATCTAGAGACTGAATTAATTAAATCTCTTAAATTGAGAATGGTCTTTCATTGCTGTCTTGATTCGCACTTCTTTAAGGTTAAACTTTTCCATTCATTTGTTGATTATTGGTATTTATTCTTTTATGAATGGTCTGCCTACCTTTTTAATAAAACACTCAAAATTATTTATTTGAATAAGTGTTGCATATAAATAAAATAAAAGGTTTAGTATGAAAGGTTAGTCTTTCTTCTTATCCCAGTCCCACAGCTCCCCTCCCCAGAAGCAATCATCGTTATCCAGTTTCTGAGGTATTCTTTTAGCCATTCAATGCATTAATAAGTAAACTGGTAGTTTAATATGAACACTGATCCAGTTCTTTTTACTTAGTGATGTATCGTGTTAGTAACCTCCTCATTCTTTTCAGTGGCTTCATAATATTCCACTGTTTGTATGTATCATGATATATTTAGGCATTCCCTATTGCTGGAAATTTAGGTTGTTTCCAGTTATTTTCTCTAAACCACAATCCTGCAGAGAATAGTCATGAATATACTTCTTTTGCATACTTGTCTATCTGTAAGATAAATTCTAGAAGGTAGAATTGCAGAATCAGAGGGTATGAGCATGTGTTATTTTGATGGCTGGAGATCGTATAGTGTGGGAATAATTTATATAGGAAAATTATAACTCTAATATTCGTGAAAATATAAAAATGTTTTCTGTCCTCTAGCCTGGCATTCCTGCTTGTTACTCTGTTTGCCCTAAATGTGGGGCCAGCAATCACCCATCTGCCCGATTCTGTGGCTCCTGTGGTCTTTACATGAAATCCTCAGCAAAACTTTGTGTGGATAACAGACTGGCTCTAGCTACTGGAGAACCTGGGCTTTTTACTGAGGTGAGGCCTCCACTGTACTAAGAACTGGCACCTGAAAGGAGGTTGTAACTGAATTTGTGTACTCTACCCTATGAATCGACACAGGGAAAGAGAGCTGAAACACTTAGACCTTTTCCATGGCCTTTCAACTAGGTGTGTAAATAAAATTAATTAATTTAGGTTTTAGACACTGAAGTGATTTCTTCAGAAATCAAATATCTATGCATTTATCTATAATAGATTGAGGTCTAATTGCATTTGCAAGGCCATAGATATAACGTTACTAGGGAGAAGTGGATTTAAAATACATGGGAGAGAAAGTACTTTTCTTCTCTTGAATTTCTTATGTAGAACACCAAGAACTTTCCCCCCAGCTCTTTTATATTTTAGAAAATTTTCATCAAGTATATAGAATTGCTTTTGCCATTCATAACAACTGGACAATCTCTCACGATTTTTTTCAGAAGGACTTAATCACTCACCAGCTTTGCGTTAGCCTTTTATGAGTTTCTCTAAGCTAAATAAAGACTTTTTCAGGTTTCTTTTTCCCTCTTCATTAGAAGAATTTGAAGAGTGATAATTATTGGAAAGAATGCACATACACTCAGTAACTTTGAGTTCATTTTTAGGAAGCTCATAAACTTCTTAACCCAGATTGGGTTATAGGTCCTGGGACTGCCAATGATCTACATGGCAACTTTGTACAAATGTGTTCTTTCCTCAAGACACTTGAATGCCATCTATTGGAAATTGATTACAATATACTAATTTTGATAGAAAGACATTTTCTCCCATCTACTAGAAAAATTATCCTAATGAACATGAATGTATAACATGTCCACCAGGTGAATGGTATCCTTTAGGTGCAATGCTTTCATGCAGCGCACAACTTACACAGCCTTTCATGGTAGTCTTCTCAGGTCCTCAGGTCCAGATGCAGCAGAGCATTTCACAGAAAATGTTGGTGCTCAGTAGTTGGATGTGGATGGATAGTAGTATCTATGCTTTTTTTGAATTGTAGAACTAAGAGGATAGATATCTTCCAGGCCTTGTGACAGAGAACATCAGCTGATCTGCTGAGTTTGAGATAGTAAATGGCCAAGGGGATGGGCTGGGAGTTGCTAAGACAGAAGCAAAGAAGAGGAGGCAAGAGCCGAAAAGCCCTTTTTAGTTCAAAGTACAGTTTTTTGGATACTTTTACTTATGATTACAATTGTTTTTTGTGAGTAATATGAAGAATTAATTAAATTATATTCTAATATTTTATGTTTTTGCCTTACTCGTAGCCCCGATCTGCCTGGCAGTCCCTAAATGTTCCTGTGCCCAAACCTGATGTGGGGACTACGAAGGATGTAGGTACACAGACCACGGGTCTGTTTTACCCATCTGGCAAGCTACTAGCAAAAAAGGAACTGGAAATAACTTCTCTGAAGCAGAGGCAAGAGAAAATGAGTGACCATAAACCTCTCCTCACAGCCATCAGCCCAGGAAGAGGTGAGGAAAAAGATATGCTTTCTTGTCGGGAGGGAACTCATTCTTTCTCTGAAAGAAAATTTCACTTTTCTTCCTTTACATTTATTTTTATATATAGGAAATAGGTTATTTTATTTTTCTTTTTTCAAGTAATTTTCATTTGTATGAATAATAGCTCTTTCTTAAACTTTTATTACTCTGATATTTTGACTCAAAGCCCCATTTTTCTAGTTTGAAAATCATAAAGCACATATGGATTTCTACTATTTGTACAGAAATGTTGTTAGTCTGTGTTGTTATTGTTATCTGCTATTATCTTTTTTTAGTGTGGTAAAATTCACATAACAATTCACCATTTTTACCATTTTGACAACATGCAGTTTAGCAATATTTAGTACATTAACAATGTATTATTCAGCCATCACCATGCTCTATACCAGAACATTTTTATCACCTGAAAAGTAAAATCCATTCTCTGTAAGCAGTCACTCCCCATGTTTTTTCTCCCAAGTGCTTGGCAACCATGAATCTATTTTCTGTCTTTATGGATTTAACTGTTTTGGACATTTCATGTAAATGGAAGCACATAACATATTGTCTTTTGTGATTGGTTTCTTTCACTTAGTATAATGTTTGAACATTCATCATGTTTTAGCATGTTTAGTACTTTTTTTTATAGTTGAATAATATTCTATTGTAAAGATTTTTGACGTTGATCCATTTATCAGTTGATGGACATTTGAGTTTTGTTCACCTTTTGGTTATTATGAATGATACTACTGTGAACATTCATGTATATGTTTTTTCTGTGGATATGTGTTTTCATTTCTCTTGGGTACACAAATATTGCAATTGCACTATGGGTCAAACAATGTACACGTGGGTCAAATAGTAACATTATGTCTAACTTTTGTGGGACTTCCAGAGTGTTTTCTGAAGTGACTGTACTATTTTACATTCTGACCATCAGTGTATGAGGGTTCTGATTTCTTCACATCTTTGCCAGCATTTTTTTTTCATCATAGCCATCCTAGTAGGTGTGAACTGGTATTTTATTATGGTTTTAATTAGTATTTTCCTGATGACTAATGATATTAAGCATCTTTTTATGTGCTTGTTGACCATTTGTATATTTTCTTTAGAGAAATGTCTATTCAGATCCTTTGTCCATTTTTAAGTTTGGTTATCTTTTTGTGTTGAGATATAAGAGTTTTTTTTTTAATATATTCTGGATATTAGACTATTGTCAGATACATAATTTGCAAATATTTTCTACCTTTCTGTAGGTTGTCTTTTAACTTTTGATAGTGTCCTATGGAGCACAAAAGTTTTAAAATTTGATTAAGTCAAATTATATCTATTTTTTGTTGTTGTTGCTTGGGTTTTTAGTGTCATGTCTAAGAACCTATTGCCAAATATAGGTCACAAATATTTACCCCTATCTTTTCTTCTAAGATTTTTATGGTATTAGCTTTTATATTTAGGTCTAGGGTCTATTTTGAATTAATTTTTGTATATAGTGTGAAACCACATTATTTTGCTTGTAGCTATCCAGTTGTCCCAGTACCATTTGTTGGAGAGATGATTATATCTGTGTTAATGGTCTTGGCACCCTTGTCAAAAATCAGTTGGCCACGGATACGTTGGGTTTATTTCTTGACATTCAATTTAATTGTGCTGATCTATATATCTATTTCTATGCCAGAGCCATGCTGTTTTATTTGCTATTACTTTGTAGTGGGTTTTGAAATTGAGAAGTGTGAGTCCTCCGACTTTATTCTTCTTTTTCAAGATTGTTTTGGCTATTCTGGGTCCTTGAATTTCTATATGAATTTTAGGATCAGCTTTCTAGTTTTCACAAAGAAGCCAGCTGGAATTCTGAATGGAATTGCATAGAATCTATAGATCAGTATGGTGAGTATTATCGTCTTAACAATAGTTTAAGTCTTCCAATTCATGAACATGGGATATATTTTCAATTATTTAAATCTTCTTTAATTTCCTTTAATAGTGTTTTGTAGGTTGTAGAGTAAAGGTTTTGTACCTCTTTTGTTAACTTTATTCCTAAGTATTTTGTTGTTTTTGATGCTGTTGTCAATATAAGCATTTTCCCAATTTTATTTTGGGATTGTTCATTGCAAGTCATTGCAAGTTTATTTTGCATATTGATTTTGTATTCTACAACTTTGCTGAACAAAGTTATTAGTTCTAATTGTTCCTTAATAGATTCCCTAGGATTTTCTATGTACAGAACAAGTAATGTAGTTCTACTTACTTTCTTATCTAGATGCCTTTTATTTCATTTTCTTACCTGATTATCCTGGTTAGAATCTCCAGTACAACCTTACATAGAAGTGGTAAGAGCAGGAATCCTTTTCTTGTTCCTGATATTAGGAGAAAACACCCAGTCTTTAACCATTAGTGTGATGTTAGCTGTGTTTTTCATAGACGTCCTTTCTCTGATGGAGGAAATCCCCTTCTATTTCTAATTTTTGAGTTTTTTTTTTTAATCATGAAAGGGTTTGAGATTTTGTCAGATGCTTTATCTGCATCTATTTAGATGATCATTAATTGATTTACATTAATTGGTTTTCAGATTGTAAACCAACCATCTGTTCCTGGGATAAATCTTACTTGGTTTTGGTACATAGCTCTTTTAATCAGTGTTGAAGTCCAGCTTGCTAGTATTTTGTCGAAGATTTCTGTGTTTATATTCATAAGAAGTATTGGTCTTCAGTTTTCTTGTTTTGTGATGTCTTTGTCGGATTTTAGTATCAACATAATATTGGCCTATAGTCTTCTCTTCTCTTTTATTTATTTATTTTTTGAAAGTGCTTACGAAGAATTGATATTAACACTTCCTTAAATATTTGATAGAATTCACCTGTGAAGCCACCTAGGTCTGAACTTTGTCTAATGGGTAATTTTGATTACTAATGCAATCTCTTTACTTTTTTTTTTCACGTGTGAGCATTTAATGAACTTTACTCCATGTGATTTCAAGCTACCAAGACACAGTCCTCCCGCAACACCCTTAATCTTCTCTTCAGCTCGTCTGTTGAAGAATTTGACCTTCATGATGACAGGCTGCTTTGGGAGCTTTCTCATCCCCAGAACTTTGTAGTAGCCTGATCATACCTCGTCAATGATAGGAGCAGCTCCGCTCTTGTATTTGGCAGCACTCACTCATGTCTGCTTACTGACCGAGGTCCAAGTTTATCAAGGTTGACAGATGAGCAGAAGCTCTGGTTCCTCTTTAAGTGGAAATACTTCATACTAACTTTCCCAAAGTAATTTGGGTGTTATTTGTTGAAGTTGATGTTGTGGTGATGCGTGTCACCAGCATTACTTTGGCTTCTTGTGTGCTTCCAGTGCTTGCCGATGTGGCCATGGGCATGGGTTATGTGGCCCCGAAGTTTCCAGGTCTTCCTCAGTCTGGATGGTGTGTTGGCAGTGAAGACAAAAGAGCCATCTCTTTAGAGTTTCTATTTTTTGTCGAGTCAGTTTTGTAGTTTATGTATTTGTCTATTTCATCTGAGTAATTTAATTTATTAGTATACAATTGTTTGTAGTATTCCTTCATAATCTTTTCTCAGTAAGGCGAGTGGTAGTATCCTCTGTTTATTTCTGATTCTAGTAATTTGAATCATGTCTCTTTTTCTTGGTCAGTCCAGATAAAGATTTGTTGATTTTATTGAACTTTTCAAAAAGTAAATATTTGGTTGTATTGATTTTCTCTATTGTTTTTCTATTATGTATTTTGTTAATTTTCATTCTAATCTTCATCATTTCCTTCTTTTTTCTTGCTTTAGGTTGAGTTAGTTCTTCTTTTTCTAGTTTCTGAAGGTCAAAGTTTCAGGTCCTGATTTGAGATCTTTCTTCTTTTTCTAATGTTGGCATTTACTTGGGAGAATGCTTTCACTATATCCCATAAGTTTTGGTATGTTATATTTTCATTTTCTTTCAACGGTGTGTTAATTTCCAAATATTTTTGTTTTCCCCAAATTTTTATTTGTTTTTCATTACTAGTTTTGTTCTATTGTGAGCAGGAACATACTTTGTATGATTTCAATCCTTTTAAATTAATTGAGACTTGATATGGTCTAACAAATGGTTTGTCCTGGGGAATGTTTCTTGTGCACTTGAGAAGAATATTTATTCTGCTGTTTTGGGATGAATGTTTTATAGATGTTTTATTTCTTGTTGATCTTGTGCCTAGTGTTTCTATCCATTCTGAAAATGGGGTATTAACGTGGCCAGCTATTATCATTAAATTGTCTATTTTTCTCATTTCCATCAGTTTTTGCTTCATATATTTTGGTTATCTGTTGTTAGGTGCTTGCATATATGTTTATAATTGTTATACCTTCCTGACCCTTTTACCATGTTAAATATCCCTCTTTTTATCTAGTAATATTTTATTTGGTCTTAAAATCTATTTCGTTTGGTATTAGTACAGCCATTTCAGTTTTCTTATGGTTGCTGTTTGCATGATATATCTTTTTCCATCTTTTAACTTTCAGTTTAACTGTATCTTTTAATCTAAAGAATATCTTCCATAAATAGTATATAGTTGGATCTTGATTTAAATTTGGTTTGACAATATCTGTTGTTCGATTGGGTTGTTTAATCCATTCACATTTAATATTATTATTGATAAAGTTGAATTTATGTTTTCTATTTTGCTTTTTGTTTTCCAAATGTTTCTAAGTATCTTTTCTTCCTTTATTCTTCCTTTACTTTCTTTTGTTTTACATGTTTTTAATGTAATATTTTAATTTCTTTAATGATTTTCCCTATATATTTTCAGTTATTACCTTAGTGGCTGCTCTAGGTCTTACCTTATACATCTTATCAGAATATGCTTCAGATTTATAGTAACTTAAGTCCAATGAGATATAGAAATCCTACTTTTATATAATTCTATTTCCTCTTCCTGATTTTTGTGGTATTATTTATATATACATAGTATATTATGTTACAACCTTTCCCCAAACCACTCTTATATTTATTACTTTATATAACCTCATGTCTTTTAAAGAGAATGAAAGAAATAAAATCTATCATATATTTATGGCTTTTGTTATATTAGCTTTCTTTTTTTCCCATCTCTAATTCTCTTCATTTATTCTTATGGATTCAAGTTACCTTCTGGAGTTATTTCCTTAACCCAGTATAACTTTTCGTTCAGCCACCTCCTTTATGCTGTTATTGGCCAATAAATTATATTTCTATATGTTAGAGACCAAATATTATAATTATATACATATTGTTTTAAACAGTTCTTTAAAAATTTGTTTAGAGAAGAAATGAAAAAGAAATATGTATTTGTAAAGTCTTTTATAATTACATAGTTACCTTTACCAGTACTGTTTTTTTGAGTGAGTGAGTGAGTGTGTGTGTGTGTGTGTGTGTGTGTGTGTGTGTGTTCACATTACTGTCCAGAGTCATTTGCTTTCAGCCTGAAAATTTTTCTTTAGTATTTCTTTTAAGGTAGGTGTGCTAGCAATGATTTCTCTCAGTTTTTGTTTTTCTGTTAATGTCTTTATTTTGCCTTCATTTTTAAAAGAGAGCTCTCATGGAGACAATGACATGTTTGTCTCAGAGTGTGACTCCTGCTTTAGAAGCTGGGCACTCAGTAGAGGGTGGTGCAGCTGTTGGCTCTGGTCTTTTTGACTTGAATTTTATAGAATGAGACTTTTGCTTTACAAATAAGCCAGGATGAGGGTGATCTGCACTCCGATAATCTCAATGTACTAGACTCAAAGTAGAGCCTACATCTCATGGAAGTTGGCTGGTCAGAAAATGGGAGCCCCCACTCTCGACCACACTTACCCAAAACTTGGTCTCTGCAACAGTTAGTTGGGGGCAGAATGAGAAATACTGAAGTTCTTTCCCTCTTGGGAAGACATTCTAGCTCTCCAGCTGGCATCTGGGAGTAGAGGGAGCCCTGTGTTCTTACCTTCACCTATCTGGAGTGAAGTTTTCATCATGTTCAGCTGAGAGAGGGGAGATCAGGAGTGGGTCATGATTCAAACATCACAGACTCTCCCTGTTCTGAGTTTTAGTACATTTTCTTCATTTAGTACATTTTCTTCATTTAGTACATTTTCTTCTTTATTTGCTATACGTGCTTAGAACCATTTCTAGAAACTTTAAATTGTAATTTGTTTTGTAGTTTCACTGGGGAGTGGGTCCACTGAGCTCAGGCTGCCATACTGGAAGTTGATCATTCCCAGCTCTTCTCTTGCCACTGGATTTCTCAACTGGAAACCAGTCCGCAGACTGATTAAGCTCTTCTGGGCATGAGTGTGATATCAGTCCTATGGTAGATTGTCTGCAGAGATGGCCAGAATGATTCCTCCTATCCCTGTATGCACATGGGACTCCTCTCCTCAAGAGGAAGAAGCTGTTTCCCTTCTTTAGGAATCTGGACTGGTCTTGTGACTTACTTTAACCAATAAAAAGTCATAGAAGAGACACCATCACAGTTCTGGGCTTCGGCCTTAAGAGGTCTGGAAGCTTCCTTTTATTCTCTAGGAAGACAGTGCTATGTAAAGAAGTTCAGGATAGATTACTGAAGGACAGATGCCACACGGAGGAACACAGAGATGACCCAGATAACAGCCAACACAAAGACACCAGGCATTTGAGCAGGTGCAGACAGCAATCATGAAGAGAGAGGGCCAGCCAACCCAGCCAGCCTCCAGTAGTTTGTCCCATCCTAGCTGAAGCTTTAGCCATGTGGCTGAGATAATCTTGGATTCCCCAGCCCCAGTTGAGATGGCTCAGCCTACACCATGTGGAGCAGAGATGAGCCATATCTGCCAAGCACTGACCACATTCTTGACCCATAGACATGTGAGCAATAAAGTGGTTGATGTTTTAAACCACTGAGTTCTGGGGTGTTTTGCTTGGCAGCTATAGATAATAGAACTAGGTCCTCAGTTTCCTATAGCAGAAGGCAGTCCCTTAACACTCCCTCTTTTATCCTGAGCTGGAAGGGAGCAGACCTCACTCCCCACAGGATGGCTCATGGTCTTGCAATACCATTTCCAAAGGACCCTCTCTCTCAGCCCATCCTTTTCAAAAAGTCCTCTCTTGATGTTGAGAGTTGGGATTTGATCTTGGAATTGTACATCTATTGTATTATAGGTGCTCAGACAGAACTTTGTGCTTAACATATTCCTGCATGTGTATTTATTTGTGTATTCTCTGTGTCCACTGTAATGAAAGTTACTTGAGGGCAAGAACTTTTTTCACTCCTATATACCAGCCCTAGCATAGTGCATGGCACATAGTAGGTGCTCAAAATGTATTTGAGGGATGAATGCCTACTGTGCATGAAACTGTACTAGGCCCAGGATTATCTGTAGTGCTATCTCAGTTACTTATAGTGGACTTATGTTATGCACCACACCGGATCCTCTCACCCCACCCAATTTCAGTGCAGAGGTGGTGGTCATGCATCATTGCTAGTATCCTTCACATTTGAACATGCCACAACATCTCTTTGCTGCCTCAGACTTTCTCCAGAGTAGCAGAAAACTTCCTGTCCATGGGCTGGTGCAACTCAGAAGTGCTGGGGTGTTCACACTACTCCAGCACTTGTGTTTCCCAGGGTCACCTTCATAAGAAACTACCTGTTCCCAGGCTTTGCTGTCAGGGGAACTCAAACTAAAACAAGTTTTCTTATTTAATGTCACAATGACATATGAGGTAAGAGGTATTTAGCCCCATTTTATAGGTAAGGAAAGTAAGGCTTAATAAGATTTAAGTGTCTGGCTCAAGTTTACTAATCTAAAAAATGATAAATTTAAGATTTAAATGCAGGCATGTATAGCCTCCAAATCATGTGTTCTTTCCAAGAAACCACACTAGGTGACCTTGCAGAAGCCACCTGATAGCTCTCACTTTAGTGTCCTTATTGGCAGGATCTAATGCAGGCTTGAAGACTCAAGTGTCAACAGGGCAGAACCAGGGATTAAAGAGACAGCTGGGTCTACAGGTTTTGGCCTACTGGAGGCCTGTGCCCCGTTCAAAGTGGGCAGCTGCCCTCTGCCTCAGGCATCTGCCACCTGCACATGAGAAACCAGAAAGCTAGACTCATGTGAAATCTCCCAAGTTTTAAATGGTAGCAACTAATTCAAGTGTGTTTTAACACCCTATGTAGACTGGAAAAAGGCACAAGGGAACTTTTGGGAGTGACGAAAATGTTCTACATATTGATTGCGATGTATACACATGTGTGTTTTATTAATGTTATATCTCAATATGGTTAGTTTAAAAGAATTTTAAAAGAATAAGAGAAAAAGACTCCATGTACAGCAATCAAAATATTTCTTTTGAGATTCTAGAATATCCTAGGATTAATTATGTGTATAAAAGAAGCTAGAAACAAAAGTGAGATATTCTAGTACATAACTGAGGTTGAGTAAGTAAAAACCATCACAAAGTTCGGTAAAGAAGAACAGCGTCTCTGAGAACTCATGATCCACACCAGCATTTTCTTTCTTAGTCTCAGAATTATTCATGTAGATGAGTTTCTCTTCTTCTTTAGGATACTGGAGAAAACAGTTGGATCACATCTCTGCTCACCTCAGGTCTTATACTCAGAACAACCCTGAATTCCGGGCCTTGATTGCTGAACCCAGGATGGGAAAGGTTGGTGGACTCTGAATGGAACTCCTACTCCACGGCATTCCATGGGGTCAGGCTGAAGTTAACTCCAATGGGCTTCACCTGAAATGGCACTGGGCTTGGCTTCTTTCCCTTTCTTGTCCTGCTTTCCACACTTCCTTACTGTCTTCTCCTTCAGGCACTGTTTTAATAAATCACTTGCACATGAGCCTTGTCTCAGAGTCTGCTCCTGGACACCTGACCTAAGACAGTAAATTGTGAACATCTCATGCTTTTAGATGTCACATGCTATGGAAATTCTGATGGTCAGAGCTAAAAGACCCAGAATAGTTTAATCTAGTCATATGGTACACTTAAATCCTATGCTGTATTAACACCAATAGTAATCATAAGATTTAACCGTTTAACAGTGCAGTCAATATCTGCATTGCATTCATCATCTCTAGTCCTCAAAACAAAACTGCAAGGTTGGAGTATTATTATTGCGGCAGTTTTTAAAACATGGCCACAGGTTCTTTAACAGTCTTCCCTTCAAAGGATGGAGACTGTGTCCCCTCACCTTGAATCTGGGTGGGCTTGTGACTTTCGACTAACAGAATATGTTGAAAATGATGCTATGGGACTCCCAAGGTATGGTCGTGTAGGGCATGTGGCTTCCTCTTGCTTGGCATGCTCACCTCCAATACTCCTTCCTGGAGCCTAGCTATCCTGCTGTGAGAATCCCAAGCCATATGTAGTTGCACTTGTCTGCAGCTCCAGATGAACCCAGTCCTTGAGTCATCTGGTTCAGGAGTGAGGCAGATGACCGATGAGACTTTAGGTCTTTCCAGTCCCCAAATGAAGTCATCTCTAGTCATTTGAGTCTTCCCAGCTGAGGCCTTAGCCATATGGCACATGACAAGCCATCCCTTCTGGGCCCCACTGGAATCTCTGAACATGATAAAATAGAGGTTATTTAATGAAACTGAGTTTGAGTTTATTTTACACTGCAGTAGAACAAACTCATTTGACACAGAAAAACTGGCTCAGAGAGGTTTGGTGACCTGCCTAGAACTATACTGCTAGTAAGTTGAAGTAAGCCTATCAGATCCCAAGCCCCATGTCCTTTCTCTGCCATTAGAAAGAGACACCTCTGTGAGAAGACTTGTTCCTCTGTCATTAGGCTAGAAGGAACCTTTAAAACCCAGCCTGTCCGCTCTTCTGCCACTAAATAGGCTAACATTGATGTTATTTCACTGTCAAGTATTGCTCAGTTTTCTTTCAGATAATCTGTCTTGGTGGTTTATTAATTTTTTGGCCTAATCCAGGAATCTGGATGGCCTGTGGGGCAAATGGCCTGCGGGGCAAATCTGGACTGCCACCAGTTTTGTAAATAATATTGGATCATAGCTATACTTATTCATTTACATTTTCTGTAGCTGCTTTTGTGCTCCAAAGGCAATGTTCAGTATTCATGACATAGACTCCTTGGCCCACAAAAGCTAAAATATTTGCTATATGATCCTTAAAGGATTTGTTGATCCCTGGTTTGATCTAAGTCCCTCCTTCTGGTTACAGAAAAAGCTGCTCAACTGTGATACTTGGCCCTTGATTGCCAAGGCCTGGCCCCCAGGCCACCTATTCCCAGGTGATAATATCCAGACATGTGGCTTGATTAAACTTAGTGTTTTTTATAGAGAGTATAAATTTGTGTTTTGCTTTTTTTCCATTCTGGCAGTCTCTGCTCTTTAAATGGGGGTATTTACTAATTACATTTATAATTAATGAAATTATAGATATCCCTGGATTTGTGTTGTTTTGCTATTTGTGTTCTGTTTTATCTAGTTTTTGTCTCTCTGTTTCTCTTTTTCTGCCTTCTTTTGCGTTAATTAAATATTTGATTAAATTTATGGTTTGACATCTCAGAATTTCTTTGCTGTTGCTCAGGGCACTGAGTTCCATACCCACAGTTTTGAATTCTAATTCTTTTTTAAAAGCTTATCTCTGCTACTGTCCATGAAGATGGCTATGAAGTTAACATAAGGCTGAATTATGTTCAAGTCTCAAACAAAGTAAGTGAAACCTTCAGAAATTATTCATTGGAGAATTGGCTGAACTAGTAAATTGTGGCTTACAATTTAATGTTTCTCTGTTATCTGTAAAAGGGAAAAGTTTCAAATATGAAACTTGACTATAGGCCAGCTTTTTCATAGAATTAGATAAATAACTGAGGTAAGCCTCAGAGAGCTTTAGGCATATAATGATACAGTAAAAATGGGAATTATTACCCACCTGATTGCTCTTGCAATCTCACGTTTATTTATACTCACTGACATCTGATGGCAGGTCTGTGATACAACTTATTTGGGGAAATACTGACAAAAATGTTTGCTCATATATACCTTGACCTATTTGCCTATAAAAAAGAAACCAAACTTTACAGCCACGTCTCCCTTGATCTGCCCTCTTTATGGTGACTGGGCCATTATCACAGTCTGTAAGTGTGTAACAATCATTGATTGATATTGGCAGATTTAGGGTCATTGCACAAGTCAGAATGCACAAAAGAATAATCAGTGGATTGAGAAGATGGGTAAAGAAGGCAAGGCAAAGGAGGAGAACTAGCATTTATTAGGCCCTGGCCATGTGCCCAGCAGGGCGCTAATATCTTAAAATTAGGATAGCTACATGACCCTGGCTAAATCAAAGGGAGGCAGTGTGTATCTAATGGAATCATGCACATGAAAGTACTTTAAAACAAGTCAAGCCCTATATGCTATGTTTTAGGTTGTGTGGCTAGAGCAGAGCTTGTGTCAGGGAGGAACTTCAGCAGAAGGGGCTTGAGGGACACTAGAAAAGGCAGGAGAGGAGGCAAGTGAGCAGGTGGTTGCAAGTAATGTCTAGCTTTATTTAGCCTGATCCATGAGGAGCTCTGGACTGTGAACGACACCACACAGTTGTCCCCAGCTGAGGCATGGAGGGGAGGAGCATAACCTCTAGGGCAAGGCAGCATCCACCGACTGAGGGCAGTTGGCTGGAGAAGGTGGTCAGCTGTGAGCTGTTAGTAGCCAACACAGCAGCTGGGATGGGGAACTGGGGAACTGGGTGGGCACCAATAGCATCTACAATGTGAGTAATTATCTCCAGGTTTACTCTGTGCTTTCTCTTAGCCTGTGTGTTCTAGTGTTCAGGAAGTAGCAGGTGGTTTCCTATGTCAGGAACAAGCAGCCACATGAGGACAGGGCAGGATGTCATGCTGTGAAATCAGTCCAGGTAGATATAGGAATCCAGGTCTGGCCTATGTATCATCTATCCTCATTTCCTAAACATCTGTTTTACCTTATTTTACTTTCACAATATCCCTTTGAGGTAGGTCATAATATTTCCAATTTATAGGTGAGTAAATTGAGGCTCAGAAAAGTTAAGTAACTTGACTCTTCCAAGGTTCCTAATCTAGTAAGTGACTGAACCAGGATTCAAACTCTGCAGCTTGAGCCTCCCCGTTATGCTACCTGAATTCCAAGACACATAAAGGTTTTAAGTAGGTGAATGACACAGTTACTTATAATTGTGTAGAGGTGACTAGGGCAGCCACATGGAAGCTGGGCTGGCGGGAACCTGTTGGGAGGCTGTTGTAATGATCCCAGTGTGTGAAGAGGGACTGTAGCTGTAGTGACTAAGAGGAGGGGCCAGACTGAGGAGCTGTTTAAGAGGCAAAATGGATAGAACATCATGATGAGGTGAAGGAATCACGGGAAGGATGTCTGAGTTTTAGGGCTGACCGTCTTTGAGGACGGAGCCATCATTAACAAAACGAGGAGCAGGTTGGGAGAGCTTTCTTTCTATTGGAACGTAGCAGCCTCATCATTTATGGTGATTGAATTTTTTTCATTGGCCAGAACCTTTACCTCAATAAAGCAGTGAATTTCAGTGACCACTTTCTGAGCAGTGTCACCGAGGGTAGTACTGGGCTGTTCGGCAGCAGGTCCAGCTTGGGTGAGTTGTACTCTTCCACTGATTTTAAAGCCATTGACCAGGAACACACTGATTTGGGAAGGAGGGCAGAATTGCTTAACATTTGCCCAAACACATGTCCTTCATGATCTAGCCAGTTTATTCCTCTGGCTTCCCTAAAGTCTGGGATGAGACTTTTAAAGTCTTTCACAGGCATGGGGAGATAAATTGAGGTGGGGAATGCACTTTTGGACCTAAAAACTGTAGTCACTTCTATTCCCCTCCTTCCCGCCATCTTTTGGTCCTGGAGTGAGAGGAATGGCTCCAGGAGTCCTTCCTGCCAGGTTCAATCAAATAAAATTTCTACAAAAGTTGTTTTATCCTTTTGACCTCTTGAGGGGCATGGCAGTCAACTCTAGCTCTTTTCATGTGGGGAAAGAAAGGAAGGCATTATTTTGGTCCTCGACTCTTTGTCTTTCCAGTGAGTGACTACAGCCAGAGGACCTCAGATGCCACTGAAAAAGTCAAGAGAATGAAGAATTTCGAGACCAAAACATTTCAAGAAAAGAAGGAGCAGCTTACAGTATGTGTATCCATTGGCCCTTACAGCTATCTTCTTCATCCTATGTAATGTTTTCCTGTGAGATTTTTTATAATGGAAGAATATTTTTTCTTTTTTTAAATAACAACGTATTTTTTTTTTTTTGGAATCCTTTTAAATATCTCAAGATTATTAATTAGAATTATCTTACAGTTCTCGTCAGTTTGCTGAAGCACCTCTCTTTCCTCTGTGGTCAGTTTTGTGTGTCCATCTTTTCCTTTCTTGTTTTTGGTTTGTCTCAAATGCGGTGATCTTTGGTTGTCAGGTCACCTTGACTAATGAAGGGCTAGTTTGATTATCACAGGTACCTGGCATGGGTGCCCAGCACAGGTATTTAGGCCTGGGGTCACTGTGTGGGTGAATGCACACGCTTGGGGCAGACTTCCCTGGAGAGTGTATGGGCAGGGGGCAGAAGAAAGCCTTGGGTCCCCTAAGTTGCCAGTGTAAGGCCTTTCCTCTGGTGGTGAGGGTGGTGCTGTGAAGTGCTCTCATCTTTTCATTCCTAGATAGAGCTGTCTTTCCAAATGCTTCCCTGTGGGCACTGCCCTTCTTGGGCCCCAGTGCTCCCAGGGGAAGCCCTTGTTAGGCAAACCATGAACTCTCTGGAAAATAGTTATCAGTGTTTAAGCAGAGGGCAGAAACAGAGAGAGGGTGCGGACAACAGCCATCTCAGCTATTCACAATATTCATGAATTCAGCCTGCACCCAACTTCTACCCTCCTTGCTGATTAACTTTGAGCTTCTGCAGGTCTCCCTGGAGAGAACACACTTATACCTCTGGTGTCTCCAGTTGGATTTTCTTTGCTTTGATTTCCCTGTCATTCAGATTTCATATATTTTCATTCTCTGGGATCCCTCATAATTTCTGATCCACTGATAGTACCCTTTCAGTTTCCCACAGCTGGTAGAGTTTTGTTTTTTAAAAATACAGATTATGAATAATTTCAATGGGAGCTTTGCAGAAAGAGAGAGCACATGTCTTTGCTCTGTTCACCATCTTGCCTTTTAGTCAGTCATTTGGCTTCAGTGGGAAGAACAGATGTGCTTAGCAACAAGCCCAGAGCCTGGGACTCCTGGCCCTTGCTGGAGACAGGCATAGTGTCAGTTCTTCCCTCCAGCTTTAGCTAAGCCAGGCCCTCAGGGCTTCCTCGGGGGTGCACATACCACCCGCTTGGCTTGCATTGTGGTTTCTCTGGAAGCAGGGACTCTGCTCCTCATCTTGTGCCAGAAACACTAGTAGATTTGGGAGGAAGACCTGAGAATTGTTTTAACTTTTATTGCTCAGGATTCCTTGCACTCTCCACCTTCTCCTAGTTTGAAATATTGTTAATAAGTATAAGTATAGAGTTCCATAAACTTAATAACAATTTTACCCTTTTAGAGACTCTACTCGTTTATTCTGTATGTGACCTGAATCCCCCATTGCTATGTGCCTTTATTTTCTCATTTGCATTTAGGATATAAGTAACAGAAACTATATCATCCGTTCACTCATTCAGTGATTATTTTAGAGCACACACACACCAGGCGCAATTCTAGGTGTTGAAAATAAACAAAAGACATAGAGGTGTCAGACCTCATGAAGTTGACATTCTAATGCATTCTAGTGCATTTTCCATGAGGAATGGAATTCAGTATAAACAAGTGCCCTCCAGGATGGCAAGTTTACTGATTAGAGCACCTGTTCCAAACTACTCACCCTGAGGACATGGGGTGAACCTTATATCTTCTGAAAGACTCAGAGACCTTGGCCGGTATCCCCATCCTCATGGCTTCCCAGGGAGCTAGGGAAAGTAGGAATTAATTTTATTCTATAAACAGAGAAATGGTGGTTCTGGGACCACCCCACAGTCACCCCTGTGATCCAGTGGCGGAAACATTCTAAAAATAATTTCTCCTGTTTTCCAGACTGCTTCCTGTAGTCTTCCAGTAATCAGCATTTGAAATCCTTTGTATATAAAGAAAGATTATATAAAGATGAATTTCATTGTATTTTGAAAATGTAAAAGATAATAAAATCTTCAGATTTCTGATGATAGATGAGAGCTTTTTTTTTAAGCAAGAGGTTGACTTTATTGATTCACCCACACTTCAGGTTAGCATGTTCTCTGACTTTGAACACTTTCTGAAGCGTGCAAAGTAAATTTTAGGATTTGCCTGGTTGCTTTTCCTACAAATATTCATAATAAAACTAGTGTGGGGTTTCTAGGTTTTGGTGTAGTTTCTCATTCAATCCTTCCTTGTCCTTATTAATATAAAACAATGTGAGTGTGGTTCTTCTCCAAGACAAAGTTTCGAAGACCAGTAGAATTTATATTAGATGTGTTTATTTGTGCTGCTGGCTGTTGAAGAACCCGCCCCCTCCCCCCCCCCACACACACACACAGTCATTCTCATGCTCATCTGTCCCTGGGACTCAGAATTTAACCTTGGAGAGGAAACATTTGCCTTGATGGTTGAGCCTGGTCAAATTGGACTCGACAGTAAAAATATTTTGCAGCAGTAGAGATGACCACATTCTGTAATCCTGCAGCTTGAAAACAGACTCCTGCTGAAGGAAGTCGGACCAACAGGGGATGGAAGGGTCTCTGTGATTGAACAGCTGCTTGATGACGTAAGTGCAGCAAAAGAACAAGTCTCTGAGGATTTTGGCCTGGCATTCTGCCTCTGTCTCTTTCAGGTGGAAGTTTTGTTCAATATTGTTATCACTGCAGTGTCATTTAATTAAAAACTATTTGGAAATTAGTTAAATGACTAGTAAGAAGCTTTACATGAATTGTTATCTGTTGCTAGTTTTTATAGCAAAGAAAATAGGCAGAAAAGTACACATGAGCCAAAATAATGTGCATGAAGGTGGACTGAATCCTGGTCTGTGACCCCATGTTACCTTCATGTTTCCTAAAGAAATGAGGTTATCTGAGAGTGCCTGCCCCTCCTGGTGTGGTAACAGAAGTTTTATTGCCTGAGTGACATGGCAGCTTTGTCCAATATATGTTGGTCTTGGAGTTCCTGACTCTCTTCTGTTTGGCTTTAAAACAGTTTAGGTCCACCAAGGATGTTTGTTACTAAATAGGATAATAATTGGATGCTGCTGAGTGCAGGGTTTTGTAGCAGGCTTGTTCTTTTCCATACGCTGCAGGGAGCAGATCCCAACTGCAGTGATAATGAAGACCGACCCGTTGTCACCGTGGCTGTGATCAATAAGCACCATGAAGTGATCCCAGTTCTTGTGCAAAGAGGAGCAGACATCGACCAGCAGTGGGGACCGTAAGTGAGACACAATGAAAGGAGAGTTCTGGTGCCATGTCGCAGCCAGCCAATACCTCAGGGGCTTTGCCGCAGCAGAATCAATCTGTATGCACGCCCTGTTCAATTTGATTCACTTAACCATTCGAACCCACTGTGGCCTTAATAAGAGACTCAATTCCTTCTGTTTTCCAAATTTGGGCAAATGAGATAGGTTCCATTAAGTAGTTTGGCAGGTAGCAGAAAGCCCTTCCCTAGTGTTTCTGTTTCCCATGTTTGTATCATTTCTATCAGAATAAACTCATATCAGACAAAAAGGAAATAGCTAAGAAGTACACATACTCCATGAAAGCTGACACCTCTTACCAGCAGACTTCAGAAACACAAACTCAGGTGAGAAAAATGCAACCATCAGACTACTTCTTAGAGATTCAGCTGTGGAGATTTATTCTATTAGGTAATTCAAGATTTACAAAGAGAGAATGTACCTTAATTCACCATGATGCTTAGATTTAAAACAGTTTGTATTATTTGTGCATTAATAGTAAAATTTATTTAAAATACAAATTCCAGGAACACCACAGTAGACCTGCTGTACAAAACGTGTTCTCGAAGGTCTAATGAGATAACACCAGTTACTCAGAAGAACAGATGCACTGAGTATCATCTCTACTCTGAAGCATGGGGTTCTAATAAGAAGGTGTATTCCATGTAGCACACTCGCTATATTTGAGCTACATTGTTTGATGAGCAATGTACAAAATTAGAGTTGGCAGAGTCACAATTCATCATTTTCCAAAACTATACTGTAAATAGAATGCACCCTCTGCTTTCAGTTTAGGGAGAGTTGTGAAAGAATAAGATCATAAGTCTACTTAGGAGATGCGGCAATCCCGTGAATATATCTAAGTTCAAATGGTAAATGCCTTATAAAGACCCATATACTTTGAGGAAGGAAGTGACAAACAAGCCATATGTCACTAGAAAGAAAGGAAAGATAAAAGATAAGGAGGAGATTAACAGAGAGAGGGAAAATAGACTCTTCTGTAGTGACAGAGGACGGTTTAGATGCGGGGGAGAGCAAAGTGTCTAGAAAATGAACATTCCTCTTGCTAGGTCTTTTCATCTGTAAAATGGGGATAATAACACTTATGTCATAGAATTGGTTGGAGGAGAAAGTGAGATCATGTATTTGTAGTTCCTATGAAGAGCCTAATAATTGGACATTAATAAATTGTAACTGTCATGATGCTGTGATTATGAAAAAGATAACCAGGCTTTGAATGGAAAATATCGACTACACGATAATTGACATAGGATATGAGGATGAGTGGGACCTTAAATAACAGAAACCCAGGGTGAAAGGTGTTAGAAATAGCTAATAGAATTTAAGTTAATTTAAGTTCTATATTCTATTGCCATTAATAGATGTCACCAAGTCTTCCTAAGTCTGAGTTTTCATATTAAAAAAAAAAGCATGATGTATTCTAATGTATCAAACTCTAAGAAGATGAACTTGATAAATGCTTTTTATAATTTAATGTGCATATGAATCACCCAAGGATCTTGTCGAAATGCTCATTTAATAGATCTGGGGAGAGGGGCTGAGATTCTGCATTTCTAACATGTTCTCAGGGGAAGCCAATGGTCCAGGTACCACAGTTTGAGTAGCAAGGATCTAGAGACTGTTCTTAATATACATTGAGCTTTTAAGAGACAATCTAACATGGCCCTTGGTAAGGAGATGGCTTCACATAGCTATCAGACAGGGGATATAGGTCAGTTATATTGATCTAATAAACCAATAATAATAATGTCATCATCACCACCAACAATAATATGAGAGCTGATCCCCAAATCTTAGTTGCTTGAAGGAACTATCTATATGGAACCAATGGGCAAACCTTTGGCAATTCATGGAAATTCTGTCATGAGGCACATTGCTTTGACATTTTCATTTATAGCCTATGGGGGAATATGAGGAAAAACTAGCTGATCATACTGTTTAGATTTGCTTGACACCAGGAGCCTTGGCCAAATAAGTTATTTCAGTAGCTGTAATTATGTAAATGGTAAGATTTAAAACTAGATAAGATCTAAAAACAGTAGGATGGTTAAATGCTTAGAGTGCTGTTACAATGAAAATCAGTAAAAGTACTAAGTTTCTCATTTACTTTTGAAAATGGAAAGCCATCTATTTAAGTAGACAGTTCAGATTCTGGTGCTCAAATCAGGCAGGGAGTTACCCTGCCACAATTGAATGGGGAGGTTCATAGTCATATTTACCTAAAATTCTTGCAACTTATATGGGTTTCAATCTTGGAGGCAACACCCCTTCCCTTAATTTGTTTGTCTGTTCATTCTTTTCATTAATGTATTCATTTTGCTAGTGGTTATTGAGCACCTACTATGTACCAGTCACCATTCTAGGTGATGGAGATACAGCAGGGATGAAGACAACGTTTCTTCCCTCATGGAATTTACAGTTTAGTGGAAAAGACAGACAATAAACAAGTAAGCAAATAAATCAGTAATTTCAGAGAATGAGAAATGCTACAAAGAAAATAAAGCCAGGTAGGAGAATAGGGGGTATGTCTAGGAAAGGTCCCACCCCTACAGAATTAGTCTGGAATAGACTTGCTTTAGATGCAGAACAGTGTTGGAGAGGTTTGCTCACCAGCTTCATTTATTTTTGGTCCAGTCAAACGAGAGTGCCTTCTTTATGATTAGTCCATTAGAGAGATTTTGTAAGTTGTACTTGTTTATTAAAAACAATTCTTACATACCAAATAATTTTTTTAATTTTATCAAAGTAAGATGCACACATAATTGAAAAATCAAATCCTATATAAGGGCTTAGCAGTCCTCCTTTACCCGCACTTCTTATCCCCATTCCTTGTCCCTAGGGACAACTACATTTAAATATTTTTAAGTTCTCCTGAGAGTCAGCTACATATCTATCACTAAATAATACACTTAAACTGATACTTCCTGATTTGGCATGCTTAGACATTATCTGTTGATTCTTGCTGTGATAGATGATCTGGCTCGCTCACCCCACCTGATCGTTTCCATCCCCACCTTCATGTTTTGATCATTCTATTATTATTTTTGGTTCCTTTATTAATTACTGTTATTAATAATTACTGTTATAAGTATAAATAATATGCCTAAACTCCTATATTTTGATTATCATCTCTCAATATTTCTTCACTGCCTTGTATATAAGTGCGTATAACCTTGTATTAGTACTCTCAACCTTTACCTCGACCTCTCCTTCCCCTTTCTTCTCACAACTTGTATTAGTATATGCTTACTTTTTACAAAGCCTATCACCCTTATATTTAAAACAATTAGATTTAAAACAGTTTGTATTATTTGTTCCAGTAGTTGAAAAGCACAGAGAACAAGTTGTATTATAATAGCTACATAAATATTGTGCATTGCAGAACCAAGTGGTATGCTATGACTACATTTTTTTTTGTTTGTGGGTTCAGGATAATGACCCCTAGGCCACTCAAAGTAGAATTGTCTTATCAGAAATGTGAAATGGATTCTCCTTACACACCATCAATTATTCAGGATCATGTCAGATCTTATTTTCTTTTATAAACCGTGAATAACTTGTATAATTTTTGTGTCTCTGATTTTCCTGCACTTTCTGATTGCCTTTGTTATTTCTGGTTTGAAAAAGAACATGCCTCTACTACATTCATAGTTCTATCTGATTTCTTACTTTTTCAATGCCATTCTTAGAGACAGCCTTCTTTGAGTATACTTCTTATTCAGGTTTTGCCTGACAGCTTTCCGGCTCTGCTACACAGAGGTCATTATGGGAATTTTTTTCTTTTTTAAGAACGAGTGTTTATTCTTTTTTAAAATGCTCAAGAGACTTTAAAAAGGTCCAAAGCTCTAGAACAGTGGTCCCCAACCTTTTTGGCACTGGGGACGGGTGCTCCTATGAGAATCTAATGCCTGATGATCTGAGCTAGAGCTGAGGCAGTGATGCTAGCGCTGGGGAATGGCTGCAAATACAGATGAAGCTACACTCTCTGGCCTGCTGCTCACCTCCTGCTGTGTGGTCTGGTTCCTAACAGGCCACAGATTGGGTTGGTGGCCCAGGGGTTGGGGACCTCTGCCCTAGAGATATCCAGATTTTGGATAAGGTTATAGGCAGGTGCTGACTGTTGGTTTCTCAGTTGTTAAAGCCTAAATTTCATTGTGTTCAGTTCTACACATCCATGATTCTTTTAGTTGGGGAACAGTAAATTCCTCTGAATTTCGGCGTACAGCAGTTTATCATGCTAACAATGATAAGAAAAATAGTGGCAGTAGCAATCATTGTCATTTCAAGAGGAAACGTTTTATGATCCAGGGAGAAAGCTGCCACAACAATTCCAAAAATAAAAATTATTAATCCAGTAAAAAAGAAAAAAATTGTTTGCAGAATCTATGTGAACACTTTTCTTGGATTGTTCTGCTGACTATAAACTCAAGATGCTGAGATCATAATGAGTCTTACCTAGTGTTAAATGCAGCTCTTGAACAATTGGGAAAGTCAAACTTCTTTGAAGATAAGATGCCTCATGGGATTTCTTTCCATTGGAAATCTTCTGTAGTTATTGTTCACATTTTCCTCTTTCTTGATTTTGACCCTTGTCAGGTTAGAGGGTGGCCTCAGATGGCTTCTTCAGAAAAGGTGTATAGAAAAAACTTTCTAAACCCTCGAATGGTATAAAAGTAACTTTATTTTCTCGTCGCTCTTGATTAATACATTGATACTCATTCCTGTGATCAAAATAATTTTTCTCAAGTCTTAGAAAGCCTGCTCTTTTGATTTTTAGTTTCCATCATTGCCCATGAAAATTCTACAGCAAGTTCTTGTTCATTTGTGACTTATTTGTTCTTCTTGGAAGTATTTATCCTTAATTTTCTGAAATTTCACAATGGTGTTTTTTGATATGCTGTTTTTCATTCACTCAGTTGTCCCTTTTAGTTTAAAAAGTCATGTCTCCCTTCAGCTCAGGGAAAATTTCTTCTATTATCTCTTTGGAACTTTCTCCCCTCCATTTTTTTCCTATTCTCTTGAATTTCTATAAGTTTGGTGCTGACTCTCTTGAATTGCTCTTCTTTATTTTTCTTTTTACTATTTTTTCATATTTTTCATCTCCCTTTTTCTCTCTGTTTTAAGAGATTTTCTTAACTCTCTTATTGACTACTTTTCATTTCAACAATCATATTTTTTACTTTCTAAGAGCTTCTTTTTATTCCGATTGTGTCTTCTTCATAGCCTCATGTTTTTGTCTGATATTGTCTTCAGTCATCATCTTCAGTCAAACCAGTTAGGTTTTCATCTTGTTTTAAATTTCTTATGTTTCTGTGTCTCAGTTTTTCTCTTTGATGCTGAGGGTTTTTCTCAGATGCCATCCACTAGTCCCTCTCTGGGCCAAACCTGACCAGGCAAAGTGGATAAACAGTTTGCCATGTAATAAAATATGCTCCGTCTGACCTCTCAGGCTTGCCCTCTGGGTTCCTAGACTGGTGTTTGCTTCCTATCATGCAAACTAAACTCGCTGAAACCAAGGTCATTTTTCTAATACAAGAATAGGAGCCTCAGCTCTGAAAGGTTATCATCATATAGACAATGCCCAAGAGGGCTAAGCCAAGGTGAGACTATGTTCCATATGCTCCATAAACTCTGGCAGGAAATTTACTAAAATACTATTTTTTAGCATTTTTTAAATCAAATACAAACCAGATCATTGTAGGGTTTCTCACCTTTAAAAAATGAATGTATTTATAGACTTTTTGGTTTCTATCTAATATCCAAGCTTACCCATCATCATAGTGTCCTAGGGGAGGAGGCAGAGAGGGGAGACCCAAGAGATTGTCTCAGGTTAGTTAGTTAAGTAGGTCATTAGGTGAAAACAAGGCCCCTTTGGTCATACGCTTAATGATGCTAACTAAAGATTTACCCAGAATGATTTTTTTTTTCTCAAACAGGCTTCAAAATACAGCTCTTCATGAAGCAACTCTGCTCGGCCTGGCAGGAAGAGAGTGTGTCAGTGCTTTACTACGGTACATTCTCTGGTCTCTGGGGGAGACTTCTAAGGGCCACAGTGATTCCCCTACTGATTTCAGAGGGCCCTGAACAGTTCACCTTGTGAATGGAGGCCACCATCCCACCATGGCTCCCAGGCACTAAGTCACCCCCCCCTCCCCCTTAAACACACTTGGTTGTAGGTCTTTGATGCAGTGGGAACCAATGGCCAAGATTAGCAACTGAACATTTGAAATCACAGAGTCCCTCAAAAGCTTTTAGGGTAGAGCCACCCTTGAGAGGAGGAGTTATTATGGCCTCTTGGGGATAGGTTTGGGAAAGTGGGGCCAGGAGGCTCCCAGACTGGACTCCGTGTCAGGGAAGAACCAGGCCTTCAGGTCCAGTGCTCACGTCCTTCAATACACCCCCGTTCCTTTTGCAGATGTAATGCAAGCTTTCAAAAGAAGAACACAAGAGGCCAGACAGCCCGTGACCTGGCTCTGACAGTTGGGGATGACCTCATCATCTCGCTCTTTGCTGCTCAGCTTGGCCTGGATGACTGTTAGACCTGAGGACCTCTGCGGGGCTTCACTTAAAGAAACCATCCAGCTCTGGCTGTTTTTCGTTCATTTCTTTCTGAAATGTATATTCGAGGTTTAGGAATTGATGTTGAGAGGAACTCATAAGACTTTTTTTTAAGTATATGATAGCGTAAGCCACCAATGCCACATGGGCATTTCCAATGTGCCCTGGATGGTGATGAACTTAATGTGTGTTTTTAATGATTTATTGCTGCTTATTTAAGAATTTTCTTTTAAGTTTATTTTTTAATAGATAATAATTGCACATGGTCAAAGCTTAAAAATATAAAGTATTATGTAGTGAAAAATCTCCCTCCCACTTCTGTCCTACAGCCACCTACTTCGCCTCCTCTGAGGCCACCAATGACACCAGTGTCATCTGTGTCTTTCCAGAAATGGTATAGGATTATATAAGCACATATATATACTACATGCATATGTATATATATAGAATATACATAAATATAAATATAGATAACACATATATATTCTTTTCTCTCTTTTAAGACAAATAGTAGCAAACCACACCTGTTCTGCATCTTGTTCTTTTGCTTGATATATCTTGTAGGTAGTATATAAAGACTGAATTTATGTAAAAGTTTTTTTTCTTGTTATCAATATTTCCATTATGGTTTATTCTTTGGCGACAAATAAGCCAAATAAACCATTTGCAGGAATGTGTAATTTTGACTCATTTCTTTTTTCAGATTATCATTTCAATGTTGGGGGTTGAATTGAATTGTAAAGCCCCTAAATTGTTTCTGTTAATGTATATAACTGGAATATTCATTAATATGGAATAATTAATTTAGTACAATAAAAATCAGACTTTGTTGAGGTGGTTGCTATCATCCCTTTATTTCCCATGAGTGACTGACTGTCTATAAGGAGGGCAGGTACAGAGTCTGGAATCTAAGCCCCAAGTGGAGTCGAGGGCCAGTACTGGCTCCCCTGTTCAGAACCTCGGCAATCTGTGCTAGGGGAGATGCTGCAAGGGTAACTAACCAGTGTCTGAGGAGACCTGTGGAGTGTGATCAGTTGATTTGGTGTCTGGGTGGGTTTGCACCATATCAGCTTCGCTCAGCCTGGACGATCTTTCCCAGAGTTCTCTTCCCTTATGGCTCAGTTCAGAGGTGGCTACAAGAGAAACTGCACAAGATTTGAGATTTAGAAGGTGGAATGAAACAACAGCCGTCACACCCAGAAGAGGATTTAAGTCACTAGACTCTTCTGTGGCTCACACCCCAAAGGCTCCAGAATCGAGGCTCGAGGAGCACAGTATGGAGTTTCAGATGATCTCCACAGACCCCTGGGAGCAGGGAGGGCCCCAAGGATCAATGGCTTCCAGAAACAATCCTGTCAGAGCTCTTGAGGGAAACTTTCATACCCTGACTGCAGGAACCACGTCTTTACCATTCTTTGGGTTTCCACACTTGCTGGGTGGAGGGTCCTGCCCTCCATCCCCTAGAGGCAAAACACACACCTGACATCTCACAATATGGCTCTTTCCATTTGCTACAGCCCATGGCCAACACAAATCACCCTAGAAATTTACTCCTTCAGAATCAAACCTCATTTAAACATGAGCAATTAATTCAATATTTAAGATGCAAGAACACAGGTTCAAATCCAGGAACATTCTGATGAAATCCAACAGGGTAACATAAAACATACGAACGTTGAACTATGTGTTCTCAGGAAAATTAAATACACATGTTTCAGGCAGGGCTTTTCAAATTTCAAATTTCATATAATTTCTTGTTCTTTTTGAAGCTCTCCTTTTCCTAACGACACTGTATCAGGGCTCGATAAAGGAGCAGAACTACTATAAGTGATAACGATTCATTAACAAAAAGGATTCATTAAAGAAATTGGGCATGTGCAGCTGTGGGAATGAGTGAGGCTGGTTGTGGCTGGAATCGCCATAGCTCAGCAGGGTCACGTAGAGAAGAAAAGGTGGGCATGAGGTGAGGATGAGTAAGGACAAAATAGACCCCATGGGGACACATCTCCTTTTTCCTCATGGTTGCAGGTGACTTGCAAGAGACATTGGTGCCCTTCATCACAGAGCTTGTCCCAGGCTGAGACCATTTGGGATGGAAGGGGATGTGTGTTTATTGGAGATCAACACTTGTGAAAGGAAGGAAGGGACTGTGTAGAGAGAGAGGTCAGTGATGCAGGCCCAGCAAACCCTCAGCCACCCCTGGGGAAGGGGGCTGGAGAGGAGGACTGCCCATAAGTGTCCCACAGTGCCTTGACAGCTATAGCTCAGTCACTAGGTGAGAGAGCTACCCTTAGAAAGGTGTGACCTCAGGTGATGCAGCTCCATGAGTCTGACCCTGAAGTTGCTAATGGCCAGAGGTGGTCTGTTGCCCTGTCCACTACCTGCTCTCCCTGCAGCCAGGCAGCTAGCCCTGCCTTGGGCAGGGGTGGGAAGCGGTATCTGGGTTGTGCATTTTTATGAATTCCCTGGAGTTGCACAGGCTCCTGACCCAGCCGCCAGAAGCTGCCTACACTCACCAGACAGCCAGCACCAAGGGGCAGGAGGGCAGCCGGAGACTGACCTTTGAGTCCCTACCATGGAGGCTCAGTTCAGGCCCTGTGGTCAGTACTCAGAGTGCCAGGCGCTTCAGCTTGATCCTCAAGGGGGTGATAAACGGCCAAATGCCTAGTGGCTGCTGGCTTAGACCACTGTATCCTCCCTGCATCTGCCATCTCCCACTGCCATCTCCTCCCAAGGCCCAGTTGCCTCTCTTTGTGGCTGCATTCCATGCCCCACAGGGCTCCACTAGCCTGGAGTTTGCCATTCCCTCCTTACCATTGAGGTGAGTAAGTTCCCATTTGTTTATTGGCCAATTAAGTTCTGTATATTTTTCTTATTGATTTGGAGTTCTTTACATCCTCTAGAAGCTAAGTATCTTCTAGAGTCTAGAGTAGGGCTATGTAATAGAATTATAATTCGAGCCACATATATAATTGTAAATTTTCTAGTAGTCAATGTTAGTTTCTACTTATTCCTAAGTTACTAAGATATCAGGAATCAAAGCTACATGTTAATGATTTTTCAGCACCCATTGAAATAAACATTTTTTTCCATTAGTGATTTACATTGATAGTAGTATGTTTTTGAATCGAGCTTCCATTGCTGGGATGAATACAACATGTTCTTCCTAAATTCTATTCCTGGATTTCATTTCAATCTGTTTAGAGTTATTATGTCTTTTTTTTTTTAAATTAAAAGCTACTTTTAATACTTTTGGGTAAGACCCACAGGAATAAAAAACACTGGGAAGGGATAAGTAACCCCCTTACCTACAGGAGTGGCCCAGGGAGAAAGAGGCTACCTGAAAGGAAGGAAGGACAAAAGGGACCCACTGCACACTCAGAGCAAAGGGAATGCCATCAGTACTGGAAACTGTGAGCACTACAGGAGGAAACGTGGGTGTGGTAGGACTGGCTCGAGACACACAGGCAAAGAGTAAGACACTTGGACATGAAGCCACAAAGCTACTTGGGTTCCTCCTTTTTCTCATTTGCCTTTTCTGCTTCTGCTGCATGATCTCTGAGTCCTTCTGCGTGCGGGTGGCAGCAGAAAAGCTGTCGTCTTGGTGCTTTCCCTTAACCAAATCTCTATGCTTTTTCATATTCTTCTGGCAGGCGAGCTTGTGCTGGTTACCGCAGATCATGGCCATCCAGAGATAGTTTTCTAAATGTCTAAGTGTAGACTACTTTACATAAATATTTTTGTTCATTAATATTTGAAATCTATTTCTTAATTTTAAAAATCCTGGTTTTACACCATACACCAAGAAATATATTACCTGCTGTGAAAGAAGGAACCTCATTTCATTTGCTTCTTCTACTCTCTAATTTCCTAAATTCTTTGAAATAAAGATCACCTTTTACAAGGAAATTGAAATTGTCCAATCAAAAGTTATTTAGTGAGCATTTAGTGTGAGCCTGCCTTTTGGGGATAGAAAGAGTGAAATAAAGCTTGACCTCCATGTACGAGAATTTGCCGTGACATTTAGAAAGTGAATGTAGCACATACACAGAATTTATGCATACATTTATCAGCTGAGTGGATCACAAGACACCCGTAGGAGGATAAATAGAATTACAGCCAGGTTCAGGCACCTTTGTCCTTTCAGCCCTCTCGCGTTATTATACGTGGCTTTGACTATCCCTCCCTTTATTCGAGTCCCTACAATGCCTTCTTACAACCTGGGCAAAATGCAAGACTATTTATTTGCACAATGGAAAGTCTCTCTGAGACCTAACAAAAACTGAAATTTCTTACTCAAGCTACTTCCCATGTTACTTATATGTCACATTTCAAAATTCTGAAATAAGAACGCACCATGACTTTACATTTAATTGAAGTGTGCAGTATACATAGTGCTTTCCGTGTTTGTGCCATTTTGATTACCTGGTTAGATGACAGCACATCCAACCTCGCATTCCCACATTTCTCCATTCTCTAGGGAATGCGCATAGAGCAAATAGCACTATGTTGTTTTGTTATGTGTGTTTAATTTCATCGTATTCCCCACCTTCACCTCTCAAACCATAGCATCATTATATAAGCAAGTATGTGACTTTTTCAGCCAGGGAGGTCACTAGAGACTGAGGGGTAAACACAATTCCTGCCTGATTTCACCTTCTTTGTGTCAAATGCATGTACTGAATCTGTCAGTGGGATGCATTTATTATGGGGAAAATCATAAAGCAGTATTTTAAGGGTTTTGCAGTTAAAAAAGTTAAACCAAACTATTAAAAGCCCTTGGTAAATTTTGGAGAGAAAAATCACCTACAATGAGGTTCACACTGCTGAACTGTGTCCCTAAGGTGAGTACTAGTCCTAAGGCAATGCCCTGTTATTTATTCTCTCCCATTCATATCCAATCACCAAGCCCTGTGACTGCATCTCCTAAATTGTTCCTGGATTCTTTTCCTTCTTCTTGCAACCACTGGCTTAACCAAATGGTGTTCCCTGTGGTTGGTTTCCAGGTTTGTCCCATAAGTCATCTGTGCTCATAGTGTTCCAGAAGCTCCCATCTTATGGAACATTATATCTAAATGTCACTGCATTCTGAGTTCTATGCAGCCAGGACACTAGGAGCACAAACATTCCAGTCTGAAACTGGCTTCTCCTGTGGATGGTGATACTCTCTCTGGCCCAATCCAGTAACAGGGACTTCCCTAACTGGCGGCCAGGGCCTCAGCTTCAAGCATCCTGAGCGTTGGGGCCACGAAAGTATATCCCGGGCATCATTTAAAATTATTCTTCAGTTTCCTTCTGCAGGAAGTCTCAAGAACTCATCCCAGTTGCTTTTTCCCCTTGTCTATTTTGAGTATCTCAGATCCAGGTTTCTGCTTGTCCCTGGTCAACAAAATTTAAGAGAGTTTCTTAGTTACTTCCAAAACTCTTATCTCTCAGATACATTTACGATAACTTCAGAAGGTTTTCTTGACATAAAAGACAGGGGCAAAAAGGGTTGGGGTTACTTTCCCAAGCTTTGCTCTAAGGATAAGGATATGGAGCAGGCAGGTAGGTTATTATTTCTTCATTCCAGACTATTGAGTGAGTGAAAGAATATATTTCCTTCAGGGCAAAGCTGATTTCCTTACTATTATCCTATCCATGTGCTTTGAGGTGGCCTAGAGTACCCCATTGTTCATCTCTATGCCTCTGAGATCCTTACATCCAGAGTAAACTTTTTTTTTTTAAATGATTCTCTTTACTCATTATAGATCTGTTGAGATTTTCTATTCTTGAGGAAATTTCTGTAGGTCGTCTTTTTCTAGAATTTGTTCTTTTCATCTAGGGTATCTAATTTTTTTAATAGACACAATTGTTTGTGGTATTTCCTTATATTATTTTTATTTCAGTAACAATGTCTCCACTTTCATTTCTGATATTATTTGCCTCTTCTCTCTTTGTTTCTTAGTTTCACTAAAGGTTTGTCGATGTTGATTTTTTCAAAAAAACAACTTTTAGATCCATTGATTTTTTTCTATTGTTTTTATTCTCAATTTCATTTATCTCCACTCTAATTCTTATTATTTCCTTCCTCCTCTAGTTTTGGGTTTAGTTTGCTTTTCTTTTTCTAGCATCTTAAGGTTTATACCATGTGATACTTTTTATTTTTTTACTAATGTTTTATTGCCAAAATTCATCGATAATACATAGGTTTGTCGCCTACATTGATAGCCAAAAAGTATTAAAGAAATACTAAGTTTCAGTTATAAATAAATGAAAATAGTGATATAAACTTGGCATCTAAGTTCATGAACTCCTTCCTCTACTTGGAAGAACTTGCAATCTTAAATTCTCTTAACTAGAAGCTCAATCTTCTCAGTCTTCTAACACTGCATTTGCAACTCTGTCACAAGCTGAGCTGACATTCGGGTGTACAGCCTAGCGGTTAGATATTTATATAATTTATGAAGTGATCCCCCCAATTAGTCTAGTACCCACGTGGCACTATGCATAGTTATTACAACATTATTGACTATATTTCCTATGCTATACTTGATATTTGCATGACTATTTTGTAACTACCAATTTGTACTTTTCACCCAGCACCCCAACCCCTTTTCCATCTAGCAATCACCAATTTGTTCTTTGTATCTGAGACTTTTTTTGTTTTGTTTGTTCATTTATTTTGTTCCTTAGATTCCACATATAAGTGAAATTATATGGTATTTGTCTTTCTCTGATTTATTTCACTTAGTATAATTCCTCTAGGTCCAATCATGATGTTACAACTGGTAAGATTTCATATTTTTATGGCCGAGTAATATTTCATTATAAATATGTACCACTTCTTTAAGTTGCTTCCATATCTTGGCTATTGTAAATAGCGCTGCAGTGAACATAGGGGTATATATATCTTTTCAAATTACTGTGTTTGTTTTCTTCGGATGAACACCCAGAAGTGCAATTGCTGGGTTATATTATAGTTCTATTTTTAATTTTTTAAGAAACATCCAAATGGTTTTCCACAGTGGTTGTACCAATCTGCAGTCCCATCGTACATGAGGGTTCCCTTTTCTTCTCATCCCAGCCAACACTTGTTTGTTGATTTATTGATGATGGCCATTCTGACAAGTGTGAGATAATATCTCATCGTGGTTTTAATTTGCATTTCTCTAATGATTAGTGACATTGAGTATCTTTTTTCACAGTTGGAGAAATGCCTATTTAGGTCCTTAGCCCAATTCTTAATTGGATTTTTTTTGTGCGTGTGTTGAGTTGTATAAGCTCTTTATTAATTTTGGATATTAACCCCTTGTCAGATGTATCATTGGCAAATATCTTCTCCCAGTCAATAGGCTGTCTTTTTGTTTTCGGTTATCTTTTTGACGGTTTCCTTTGCTGTGCAAATCTTTTTAGTTTGATGTAGTCCCATTTGTTTGTTTGTTCTTTTATTTCCCTTGCCCAAGGAGGTGTATCAGAAAAAAATATTACTAAGAGCAGTGTCAGAGAATTTACTGCCTATGTTTTCTTCTAGGACCTTTATGGTTTCAAGTCTTACATTTAAGTCTTTAATTCATTTTGAGTTTATTTTTGTATATGTTGTAAGAATATGGTCCAGTTTCATATTTTTGCATGTATCTGTCCTGTTTTCCCAACACCATTTATTGAATAGACTGTATTTATCCCATTATATATTCTTGCCTCCTTTGTCAGAAATTAAATGACAACATAGGTATGGATTTATTTATGAACTCTCTATTCTGTTTCATTGAACTATGTGTTTGTTTTTATGCCAGTACCATGCTGTTTTGATTACTAAAACCTTGTAGTATAATTTGATATCAGGTAGCATGATACTTCCAACTTCATTCTTCTTTCTAAAGATTGCTGTGGCTATTCAGGGTCTTTTATGGTTTCATATAAAATTTAGGAATATTTGTTCCAGTTCTGTGAAAAATGACATTGGTGTTTTGATAAAGATTGCATTGGATCTATAGATTGCTTTGGGTAGTACGGACATTTTAATGATGTTAATCCTATTCATGAGCACTGTATATGTTTCCATTTATTTGTATCTTCTTCAGTTTCTTTCTTCAATGACATAATTTTCTGAGAACAAGTCTTTTACTTCCTTGATTAAATTTATTCCTAGGTATTTTTTTAATGTGATTGTAAATACATTGTTTTCTCTGATAGTTCATCATTGGTGTATAGAAATGCAACCAATTTGAATATTTGATCATCCTCCTTTAGTAAGTGAATTTAGTAAATTCATTTATCAGTTTTAAGAGTTACTTTTTGGAATCTTTATGGTTCTCTATATATGGTGTCATGTCATCTGCAAATATGATAGTTTTAATTCTTCTTTTATAATTTGGATGCCTTTTATTTCTTTTTCTTATCTGATTGCTGTGGCTAGGACTTCCAATATCATGATGAATAAAAATGGGGAAAGTGGATATCCTTGTCTTGTTCCTGATCTTAAGGAAAATACTTTTAGCTTTTCCCCGTTGAGTATAATGGTAGCTATGGGTTTGTCATACATGGCCTTTATTATGTTGAGGTATGTTTCCTCTATTCCCACTTTGCAGAGAGTTTTTATCACATAGATGCTATCATTGAGCTCACTTGTACTTCACCCCCTAAGTTTTTTGAGCATCCTTAAACCAGTGTTTTATACTCTGTATCTGATAGGTTACTTGCTGCCATTTCATTTAGTCCTATTCTAGAGTTTAATCCTGTTCTTTCATTTGGGACATGTTTCTTTGGTTTTTTATTTTGGCTCTCTCTCTATGTTCATTTCTATGCTTTAGGTACATCTTCTATGTCTCCAATCTTAGCCAGCTGGCCTTATGTAGTAGGTGTCCTGTGTGACCTGGTGGCACAATCTCCCTGATCACCTGCACTGTGTGCTCCAGGAGTGTCCCTTGTGTAATTGTGTGTGCTGTCCCGCTGCCAGAGCCCAGGGTGAGTGCCTGTGAGTGAGTGAGTCTGTGCATGGTCCTTCGAAGGGGTGTCTGGATTTCTAGGTACCTTCCATCGCATCCAGATGGCCCACTGATTTTCACAGCCAGATTTTGTGGGGACTCCTCTTTTTGGACCTGGAACCTGGGGTTGAGGAGCCCCAGTGTGGGGCTGGGGCCTCTTGGTCCTCTGGGGGAGCCTTTGCAGCCCAAATATCACTCCCAATACTCGACTACCGCACATGGGTGTGGGATCCGTCAGCTTCGCATCTCTGCCCTTCATACCAGTTTCAATGTGGTCTTCTCTTTGTATCCTTATTATAAGGATTCCGTTCAACTATTTTTCAGATAATTCTCCAGGTGGACTGTTTCATAACTTATTTTCAGTTTCGATGTGGTCATAGGAGGAGACATGTGCAGCATTTACCTACCCCACCATCTTGACTGGAACACCTGAAATATTTTTATTTTTTATTTTTAAATTAATTTATTTTTATTATGGTGACATTGGTTAGCAAAATCCATTAAGTTTCAGGTGTACAATTCAACAGAAGGCATGTATATTTTGCATTGTGTCTTCACCGCCTATAGTTAGATTTCTTTCTGTCAGGACATATTTGATCCCTTTTCCCTATCTACCTCCCCGCTCCCCTACTACCCTCTGGTAAACTCTAGTCTACTGTCCCTATCCATGAGTCTCTGTTTGTATTCTCTGTTTGTTTGTTGATTTTAGGTTTATATCCCACATACAAGTGATATCATGTGGATTTCCCCATTTTCCGTCTGGCTTATTCCACTTAGCATGATTATCTCAATGTCCATTCATGTTGTTGCAAATGGCAGTATTTCATCTCTTCTTATGGCTGGTAATATTCCATTGTATATATGTACCACAGCTTTTTTAGTCAATCTATCATAGGACACTTTGATTGCTTCCATGTCCTGGCCACAGTGAATAATGCTGCTATGAACATCGATGTGCAAATATCTTTTTCGATATATGTTTTTGAGTCTTGGGAGTAAATACCTAGTAGAGGTATTGCTGGATCGTATGTTAGATACATTCTTAGTTTTTTGAGGAACCTTCATACTGCACCAATTTGCAGTCCCACCAGCAGTTTATGAGGGTCCTTTTTTTCTGCATCCTCTCCAACATTTGTTATTATTTATCCTATTGATAACAGCTATTCTAACAAGTGTGAGATGGTATCTCATTGTGGTTTTGATTTGCATTTCCCTAATAGCTACTGATATTGAGCATCTTTTCATATATTTGTTGGCCATTTGTACATCCTCTAGGGGGAAGCGTCTGTTCAAGTCCTCTGCCCATTTTTTGATAAGATCATGTGTTTTTTTGTTATTACTGAGTTGTATGAGTTCTTTGTATATTTTGGTTATTAGGCCCTCATCAGAGGTGTTGCTCACAAATATATTTTCCCATCTGATGGTTGTCTCTTTACCTTATTGACGGTTTCTTTTGCTGTGCAGAAGCTTTTTAGTTTGATGTAGCCCCATTTGTTTATTTCTCTTGCCTTTGAGGTCAAATTCATAAAATCCTCTTTAAGTCCAAGGTCCTTGAGTTTCGTTCCTATGTTTTCTTGTATGCATTTTGTTGTTTCAGGTCTTATATTCATGTCCTTAATCCATTTTGAGTTAATTTTGGTGTGTGGTGATAGACAACAGACTAGTTTCATTCTTTTGCAAGTGGCTTTCCAGTTTTCCCCATTTATTGAAGAGGCTTTCCTTTCTCCACTGTATGTTTTTGGCTTTTTTGTCAAAACTTATTTGCCTGTATAAATATGGGTTTATTTCTGGACTCTCGATTCTATTTCACTAGTCCACGTGTCTCTTTTTCTGCCAATACCATGCCGTTTTAATTATTGTCACTTTGTAGTTTAATTTAAAGTGGAGAAGAGTGATGCCTCCAGCCTCGTTCTTTTTTCTCAGGATAGCTTTGGCAATTTGGGGTCTTTTGTGCTTCCATGCAAATCTGATGATTTCTTGTTCTATTTCTTTAAAAAATGCAGATGGGATTTTGATGGAGATTGCATTAAATCTGTATCATGCTTAGGTAATAAGGTCATTTTAACTACGTTGATTCTTCCAATCCAAGAACATTAAAAATCTTTCCATTTCCTTGTATCTTCTTTGATTTCTTTTAATAGGGTCTTGTAGTTTTCATTATATAGGTCCTTCACATGTTTCATTAAATTTATTCCTAGGTATTTTATTCTTTTTGTTACAATTTTAAAAGGAAAATTTTTTTTTTACTTTTTCTGACACTTCATTATTAGAGTACAGGAACGCTATGGATTTTTTTAACACTGATTTTGTATTCAGAAACTTTACTGTATTTGCTTATTGTTTCTAGTAGTGTTCTGTGGAGTCTTTAGGGTTTTCTAAATAGAGAATCATGTCATCTGCAAATAGCGACAGTATGACTTTTTTGTTTCCTATTTGGATGGCTTTTATATCTTTCTCTTGCCTGATTGCACTCACTAGGACCTCTAATGTTATATTGAATAAGAGTGGTGATAGTGGACAGCCTTGTCTTGTTCTTGATCTTAGAGGGAAGGTCCCCCCGCCCCCGCCACTGCCCCCTCCAACTGAGAAAATAACTTTATTTTGTTTGGGAAGATGCAGGTATCAGGCTCAGAATGTCTGGAATTGCTTCTTGGTGCCTGCAGCCTTGGCGACCTTGAGCACACTGAAGCGCGTGGTCTTGCTCAAGGGCTGGCACTCACCACTGTGACAACATCGCCAATCTGGACATCTCTGAAGCAGGGAGACAGGTGCGTGGACATGTTCTTGTGGCATTTCTCAAAGTGGTTGTACTTTCAGATGTAGAGGAGGTAGTCTCGGTGGATGACAATAATCCTCTGCATCTTCGTCTTGGTCACCACACCAGACAGGATGCACCCTAGAATGGAGACATTACTGGCAAAAGGGCATTTCTTGTCAGTGTAGGTGCCATCGATGGCCTCCTTGTGCATCTTGAAGCCCAAATCGACTTTCTTGTAGTACCGTGAAGCTTCTCGCTGCCCGTTTCTCAAAGAAGGACTCTTCTTATTTTGAAAGACGGTTGGCTGCTTTTGGTAGTCCTACTCGGTTTGAATGTCTGCCATCTTCAAAGCTGCCTGAAAAAAAGCTAGAAGAAAGGTTTTTAGTTTTTCACCTTTAAGTATAATGTTGGCTGAGGGTTTGTCATACATGGCCTTTATTATGTTAAGGTACTTTCCTTCTATATTGATTTTGTTAAGTGTTTTGATCATAAACCAATGCTGTATCTTGTTGAAAGCTTTTTTTGCATCTATTAATATGATCATGTGATTCCTATTTTTTAATTTGTTTATGTGGTGTATAATATAAATGGATTTGATGTTGAACCATCCCTGTGCCTCTGGGATGAAGCCCACTTGGTCGTGGCATATAACCTTTCTAATATGTTGCTATATTTTGTTCACTAGTATCTTATTTAGGATTTTTGCATCTGTGTTCATGAGAGATATTGGTCTGTAGTTTTTCTGTGTGTGTGTGTGTGTGTGTGTGTGTTATCTTTACCAGGTTTTGGTATCAGAGTAATATTGGCCTCATAAAATGAGTTGGGAAGTATTGCCTCCTCCTCGATTTTTTGGAAGAGTTTGAGGAGAATAGATATTAAATCTTCTTTGAATGTTTGGTAGAATTCACTGGTGAAGCCATTTGGTCCTGGACTTTTACTTTTTGGAAGGTTTTAGAATATTGTTTCGATTTTCACACCGTTGATCGGTCTATTTAGATTTTTCAGATTTTCTTGATTCAGTCTAGGAAGATTGTATTTCTAAGTACTTGTCCATTTCTTCTAGGTTATTGAATTTGGTGTTATATAATTTTTTTAAATAGTATTCTTCTATGATTCCTTGTATTTCTGCAGTGTCAGTCTCATAATTTCCCCTCTTTCATCCCTGATTTTATTTGTGTCCTTTCTTTTTTTTAGTGAGTCTAGCCAAAGGTTTGCCAATTTTATTGATCTTCTCAAAGAACCAGCTCTTTGTTGCATTTATTTTTTATATTTCACTTTTTTGTTTTCAGTTTCACTTATTTCTGATATAATTTTGATTATTTCTTTCCTTCTGCTGATTTTAGGCCTCATTTGTTCTTCCTTTTCTAGTTTTTTAAGATGAAGTGTTAGGTTGTTTATTTGGGCTCATTCTTGTTTTTGGAGATAAGCCTGTAATGATATGAACTTTCCTCTTATGACCGTTTTTGCCATGCCCCCAAAGTTTTGATATGTTGTACTACCCTTATCATTCGTTTCTATGTATTGTTTGATCTCTCTTTTTATTTCTTCCCTGACCCAGTTATTCTTCAGCAGCATGTTATTTAATCTCTTTATATTTGTGGTTCTTCCTGATTTCTTTTTACAGTTGATCTCTAGTTTCAAAGCATTATGATCAGAGAATATAGTTGGTATGATTTCAACCCTCTTATATTTGTTGAGGCTATCTCTGTGTCCCAATATGTGGTCAATCCTTGAGAATGTTCCATGTACACTAGAGAAGAATGTATAAGCAGCTGTTTGGGGATGGAAGGCTCTGTAAATGTCAATTATGTCCAGTTGGTCTAATGTGTCATTTAAGGATTGTTATATCCTTATTGATTTTCTGTTTGGATGATCTGTCCATATTTGACAGTGGGGTGTTTAGGTCCCCTATTATGATAGTGTTTTGGTCTGTTTCTCCCTTTAGTTCTGTTAGTAATTGCTTTACATATTTCAGGGCTCCCTGATTGGAAGAATAGATATTAATAAGTGTTATGTCTTCTTGGTGCATGATTCCCTTTATCATTGTGAAGTGTCTCTCAGTATCTTTCTTTACCTTTTTTATTTTGAAGTCTATTTGGTCCGATATCAATACCGCTACTCTCGCTTTTCTATGAATGCCATTTGCTTGGAATATCATTTTCCATCCTTTCGCTTTGAATCTATATTTGTCTTTGGAACTGAAATGTATCTCCTGGAGGCAGCGTATAGTTCATTTTATTTTTTGATCCATTCTGCAACTCTGGGCCTTTTTTATTGGTGAGTTCAGTCGATTTACATTTAGGGTTATTATTGAAATAGGAGGTCTTATAGCCATTTTAACTTTTGCTTTCTGGTAGCTCGGTGTTTTCATTGCTTCCTTGTCCTTGTGTGTCTGTTTTTTGAAGGGGGGGGGATTTGTGGGTTTTCCCTCTGGTCTTTCTTGTTTTATGTTACATACTTCAGTTCTGAATCTTTGGTGTGCAGTTACCATTACGAATATGTAAAGGATAGTTCTATGTATACACACACACACACATGTATATGTATATACATATGTGTGTGTACATATATATACATATATATATATATGGTTGTCCATTTTCTTCTGTGCGTGCCTTATCTCCATTCCCCTTTGTGAATTTGGATCTTTGAATCCTCCCCTTTTCAGTCACTGTTATGTCAATTTGTCCCTATGTACGCTGAATGTTCATTACTATCTTGCTGTAGCTATTCTCTTCTTATTGTTTAAGCTCATAATGCCTGTTCTTAGTAAGGGATGCACTCCTCTGCCTCTATCTGCCTGTTAGTTGCCTTATCCCTAATTATGTACATTTTTTGTCATTTTGTTTTAGGTGAGCTGACCCCTTTTAGTATTTCCTGTAATGCTGGCCTCGTACTGGAAAATTCCTTCAACTTTTTGTATGTCTAGAGAGATCTTTATTTCTCCTTCATATCTAAAGGAGAACTTATCTGGATACATTATTCTTGGCTGGTAGTTCCATTCATTTAATAGTTTGAATATTTAATTTCACTCCTTTCTGGCTTATATGGTTTATGCTGAGAAGTCCAAGGATAATCTAATGGGTTTTCCTTTTAGGTTATCTTCTTTTCCTTGGCTGCCCTGAGAATTCTTCTTTTGTCATTGATTTTTAATAATTTTAATGCAATATGCCTTGGTGAAGGCCTTTTTGCATTGAGATAATTGGGTGTTCTGTTGACTTTCTGAATTCCAAGCTCCAGCTCATTGCTTATATTTGGGAAATTTTCGTCCACTATTTGTTTGAAAATGCTCTCTCGTCCCTGCTCCTTTTCCTTGCCTTTGATAATGCCCATTATTCTTATGTTTCCTATCCCGATGGTATCATCTAGTTCTGTATTTCTCTTTCATTATTTTTCATTTTTCAGCTTCCCTCTTCTTCCTTCTGATTTATTTCTAGATTACTGTCTTCGATATCACTGGTCCTTTCCTCTATTTGGTTGACTGTTTCCCAAGCTTGCTATTTCATTTTTCAACTCTTGAGTGTGATCTTCATCTCCAGAAGTTCTATTTGGTTCTTTTTGAGGGTTTCAATCTCCTTCTTCTGCTTATTTAGGTGTTTTTTCAATTCCTGAAATTGTTGATATGATTTGTTTTGGAATTCATTGAGTTTTTCCACAAGTACCATCCTGAATTCTCTGTCATTTTAGTTGTATATTTCTATGTCTGTAAGCTCATTTTCTGGAGATTTTTCTCTTTCTTTCTGAGATGCCTTGTTACCTTGGTTGCTCATGGTGTTTAATGGACTATTTCTCTGCCTGGGCATTAATGGAAGTGTATTCTGCTTTCTTTTTTCTTTTTTCTTTTCCTCAGAAAGAAGATTTATTATACAAAGGTCTCTCTTTATCCTGTTGCAAAGAGGTATTTTTTCATTGGTTTCCTGTAGGTGGCATCTAAACCTCTTGGATCCCTGCTTTATATAAAATCTTAATAATGCTTTTTTTTCTTATAGATATTCAATCACACTCGCTACCCTCAGTCTCAGTCTCTGTTGGTTTTAGTGACAGTTTCGGTAGCGTTTACTCAGATTCCCCTGAGGCTCCACGGTATTCAGTCTTGGAGGATATCAGGGAAGGGGTGCCCTCTGGGTTCAAGGATGGGGCCTGTGGCTCAGCCTTGCATTTTGCAACCCTGGCTGGTAATAATCAACTGTTGCTTCTCTGCCATCCCCACTTCTGCTTTCTGCCCTGATCCCTGGGCACTGCTGTTGCATGGAGCTCAAAGCTCTCTCAGGCAGGGTTGTTCAGTGACACACCGCTCTTCCCATCCCCGCCCCCCCCCCGACAGAGATCTCTGGCTGCAAGAGGCAACTTCTTTGTTTCTCCCAGTCTACCGCCTGACTCCTGTGGTTCTGACCTGTGGTAGCTCTTATTCACAGATCCCTCGCTTTGGCGTGCTGATGTGCAGGTTGGGTGTTTTTGTTGAGTTTTAGATGTTCAACTTATTGTTGTTTCATGGAGAGAGATCTGTGGACATCTATCACTCCACCATGTTTCTGACATCACTCCTGAAATATTTTTAAATGTTTATACTTATAGCTATAAATTTCCCTCTGAGCACTGGTTTCACTGCTTCCCTTATATTTTTTTCAGATTCATTTATTTCAGAATACCTTCTAATTTTCTTGGTGATTTCTTCTTTGATTATATGGGAGTATGTTGTTTAATTTCCACAAATTCGTGAATTTTCCAGTCTTCCTTTCTAGTTTCTTTCCATTGTGATTTTTGAACATACTTGATATGATTTCAATCCTTTTAACTCTATTGAGACTTGTTGTGGCCTAATATATAGTCAGTCTGGAATATGTTCCATGTGCTCTAGAGAGCTATGTAGTCTATTATATCTAGTTGAATTATAGTGTTCAGTTTCCTATTTCCTTGCTGACCTGCTAATTGTTTTATCTCTTATTGAAAGTGGAGTGTTGAAATTTCCAATGATTATTGTTGAATTGTTTATTTCTCCCTTCAATCTGTCAGTTTTGCTTCATATATTTTGAAGCTCTGTTAGGTACATATTATGCTTATAGAAAGAGCTGTTTGGGAAAAGTTAATCCCCTTAATCGCACTTTCTCTAAACTCATTGAAAATGTAATCAATTATATAAATTAAAATCTCAGGGATATTTGGTGTAAACAAATCTTCAGCAGTGCCAGTCCCAACTTGAGTTTCTCTGGATCATTTTTCAGTGAGACTATCTCTTCTTGAGAATCATAGTCACGGCGGTCAGTTGCCACAGCATTCCACAGATGCCTTCTTAGTGCCTGACTGATGGTGTTTCAGAACATTCTTCCATGATGTCATGCATTCTGTGTTCCAGGTTTCTTGGATACAAGGAGCACAAACACTTCAAAGTGCAGGTACCTCTGGAGAGGCAGTAGGTATTTCCAGCTGTAATACAATACTGGTGATTCCCTCAAATTGCAACAAGGTTTCTATTATCTAATATCCTGTCCCTCTTCCTGTGAAGGTGAAAGCCTGTCTTTCTAGGGTAAATTGCCAGAGGCATTATTGAGTTACCTCCCAAGACTTCTCTTTAGTAAGTACTACTTAGTACCATTAATAGGTACTACAGACCTGCCTTCCCAGAATTTAGGTTCGGGAGTGCTCTAAAGCAGACATTCTAACTTGCAAGATATACTTATAGGTATGGGTTGTAAGAACACTTTAAAAAATATTTCCTTCTTATTAATGCAGTATTTGTCACAAACTCCATGCCCATAGGAGGCTGTCTTAGTAATTATGGCTCTCTAGTACACTATGAAATCTTAGTATGAAATCTTAGAGAAGTCTCATTGTTTAGCAAAATTTTCTTTGCTTTTCTTAGAAATTTTCTCTACTAGGTGATATTTAGAACCTAAGATGACCTGCTAAAAATCTTAATAAATTATTTTATGCTATTTATAGATCAATGTGTATGTGGGAAGAAGGGGAGAAATTGACATTTCTAAAATATTTAGTATTTTCCATAAATCATACTTGTATCTTTTCAATAATATGTGCCTTTTAAAATATCCTCAGTAAAATTTTGTTTTTTCAAATCTTGGATATTTCTTCATAGGTTAATTGCTAGGTACTTTGTTTCTTGATATCTAAATGATGTATCTTTAATAATATTTTCTTCTTGGATTTTGCAGATACAAAAGAATTTTTTATTCATGTATTTCTTACATGGTTTTCTTACTAAGATAGCTTTTTAAAAAATTAGTAGACTTTATTTTTTAAAATTTTTTTAATTTTTCAATTACAGTTGACATACAATATCATATTAGTTTGAGGTATACAACATAGTGATTAGACATTTATATAAGTTACAAAGTGGTCACCTCAATAAATCTAGTACCCATCTGACACCATGCATAATCATGACAATATTATTGACTATATTCCTTATGCTGTACTTTATGTTCTCATCATTATTTTGCAACTACCAATTCAAACTTCTTAATCTGTTCTAGCTTTTCACCCTTCTCCCAAACCCCCTCCCATCTGGCAATCATTGAATGTTCTCTGGATCTATGAGTTTATTTCTGTTTTGTTTCTTTTGTTCTTTAGATTCCACATATAAATAAAATCATAAGGCATTTGTCTTTCTCTGTATGACTTACTCCACTCAGCACAATACCCTCCAGGTCCATCCATGTTGTTGCAGATGGCATGATTTTATTTTTTTATGACCAAGGAATGTTCCATTGTATATATGTACACATATATGGATGAACATGTTCTTTCAAAGTAACATTTCTTGTTTCTTCAGATAAATACCCAGAATGAGGATTACTGGGTTCTCCTTTGTGTCTTGTTATAGCCATTGTTTTAAAGTCTATTTTTTTTCGATATAAGTATTGGTACCTCAGCTTTTTTTCATTTCCATTTTCATGAAATATTTTTTTCCATCCCTTTACTTTCAGTCTTTGTGTGTCTTTTGATCGAAAGTGAGTCTCTTGTAGGCTGCATATATAAGGGTCTTGTTTTCTTATCCATTCAGCTACCCTATGTCTGCACACTGGTGGGGGGAGGGCCCAACAAAGGAACAATGCCTTTTGCCAGTACTTCTGTCTGGGAGAAAGCTACTCTTCCAGCTCTTGCCCTGAAGACAGACAATTCAGTTCCTCCCCATGTGTCCCTGGCATCTTTTGAGCTGCTGCCCCAGTGCTGGAGCTCAGAGTGAGTGAGTCTGCCAGTTTATGCTCAGGCCTTTGAAGAGAAATGCCTGGGACTTCAGCTGCCCTCTGTCTCACTCAGCCACAATCTCTGCTGGTTTTCACAGACAGAAGTAGTGGGACTTCTCTTCCCAGTTTCTTTGGCTGGGAACCTTTGGCTGGGGAGCCCAGTGCAGGGCTGGATCTGTTACTCCTCAGGGGAGACCTCCATAGCTGAGATAACCCTCTCAATCTTCAGTGCCACACAGTTACTCCTCAGAGGAGACCTCCATAGCTGAGACAACCCTCTCAGTCTTCAGTGTCACACATGGGTATGGGACCAGCCTGTTCTGGTGGCTCTGACCTTTCTATCAGTTTTCTTTTGGCTCCTTTTCTATATCCGTAGTCACAAGACCTCTGTTCAGGCAGACTTCAGGTGATTTCTAATATAGTTTTCCTGTAGTTTAGTTGTAATTTTGATGTGGTTGTGAGAGGAGGCAAGCACAGCACCAACTGTCTTGTCCAAAGCCTCTTAACAGATCTTTTAAAGAGCAGTTTTAGGTTTACAGAAAATGTTGGCAGAAAGTAGAGTTCTTATATATCTCCTTCCCCTACCCTCATCAAATAGTTTCTCCTATTGACATTTTCTATTTGTTCCAATTTGTTTCAGTTTTCTTAGTGAATATGTCAAAAAATATGTTTTAGAAACTTGAAGCAGAGATGTAGATTTATAAGTTCTCATAAGGCCTTGGTATTTATACCACTCAGGATCTCAGAGTCTTGGAGTCAGTCAACAAGTTTCTTTCTTCAAGGAAGTAACCCAGTATAAAAAATTGAGATTGTATTGATTTAGTATGAAGGAAATATAATAAAAGGTCATCAACTCTACTAGACAACACTAAATTTTTACATATTAGAACTTAAACATTCTTTGGTCACCATACCACATTCTCCTTTCAAAGCTCAGAACAATGGGGGCAGCAGAGCATATTTTCAGGATGGAAAATAATATCATTTACTCAGCAGTCTGAACGCTGGTGAGAAATTCTGCAGTTAGACATATCAAGGAAACTGGAGATGTGCTTTTAAAAAAGTTACAGATGCAGTTGGAAGCATGGGGTGGTCTTTGGGTTTGAGATAGATTATAATAGTAAAGGTAAAAAAGTGTACTAGCGTTAAAAGATATTTAATGGTTAACTTGTAAAAGGCTAAGCATCTTACCTTTTTTCTTCTATCTTCTACATCCAAACTTGGGTACTATTGTCAGGCTGATTTTCCTTTGCCCTTTTCATGAAGTTACTCTCATGGTTTAAATGCCTCAGTGGTTTTTTGTTTGTTTGTTTGTTTATTTTATTTTTGTCTCCCTTCTTCATAATTCCAATTTTAGACTCTTCAAACTGGTTTTTGAAGCCCTCTACAATTTGACCTGACCATTATTAACATTTTTTTTTATCATTTCCCTAACACATTTCCTAAAATCCAGGCAAACCAGACTCTTTGTGGAGTCTTGTCTTTTGCTGATATTTTCATACCTAAAAATTCTTTGTATTTCCTAAATTATTCTCTCTTCTGACTTCCTAAATCCTTTCATCATTGCTTGATGTCTACCTAAAGTTCCACCCCTCTTAATGAATACATTCATGACTACACCTCTCTCTGTGAAGGCATCCCCTTTCTTCTACCAGTAGCTCTGAGACATTGGGTCAGAGAAACGAGCCCTTATTTGTGGACTGCCTGTGTTCCATGAGAGTTGCATTGTTCTTATCAATAACATTGTATGAATCTTAAGAACAGGGATTAGAATGCAAAATTTTGCTTCTCCCCCAAATTATATTATAATACCAGGTGCTCATTCTGGCTGGCTTGACAGCAGGACAACTACACCTACTTCTGAGATAGATGCCTCCACATTTTATAGATTAAGAAAGAAGCATTTTGTCAAATATATGGTAGCAGAAGGAAAATACACTTTTGGTGGTGAGCAAGCAAGAGTATACAGATATTGAATTATAATGTACATCTAAAATTTATATAATGTTATTAACCAATGTTACCTAAAAATAATTTCTAAAAATTTTTTAAATAGACAAAAGCTTATAAAACAAGGATAAAAAGAAAAGAAAAAAAAAAAACACTTAGAGGATTTACCAGTCTCAAATAATCAGCTGTAAGTCACAAATAAAGCAAAAGCTCTGATTTTTTCTGAATGATTTCTCTCATTTGATTTGAATAAAAACTGATTTGTTTGGAAAACCCAAGAAAACAATGGAAAAGCTGATGCCTTAGGATTTTATCAAATGTGTAAGTATTTTTTTCTTTTGGTAATTTTAGTCCTCATATATTTTTATGGCACCAAAACAGTAAATACATGACCCTAGATTTTTGTTGTTGTCATTATATTCTTCCATCAATTACAGAATTTGGGTGGCTAAGCTTTTTATTTTTAATTGAGATAAAATTTACATAATATAAAATTTAGCTTTTTAACCATTTCTAAAGTGTACAATTTAATGGCTTTTAACCATTTCCAAAGTGTACAATTTAATGGCTTTATAATTTCCATTTCTATTTTAATGTTTACTATCTCTTTGTTAAATCTCTCAGTTCATCTATACTTCCCTTAAGTTTATTGAGTGTCTTTATAACCAGTGTTTTGAACTCTGCATCTGTTAGATTACTTGACTCCATTCATTATATCTGGATCTCTGTTCTGTTCTCTCACATGGTTTCTGCTTCTTTGTCTTCTCATTTTGGCTGTCTTTCTTTGACTCTTTCTATGTATCAAGCAAAGCTCCTAAGTCTCCTGGTCTTATTAGTGCGGCTAATTAGTAGGTATCCAGTGGCACAGTCCTGAGAGGGGTTCAGCTGCAGGCCAAGTTTAGCCCCAGCCTGTGCCACTCCCAGACCTCCTGTTACGATTCAACAAGCAATCCACAGATGCTGTGCTTATAGTTGCCTCAAGAAACCACACCAGAAACTGAGGCCAGCTGCCACTAATGTGAGTCTTGGCTCTGCTCAGCAAGGAGCAGCTGACTCGCCGAGGACACACCTGGATGTGGCTTGGGTGGGGCCCTGAGTTGGAGAAGGAATTTCAGGGAATCCTCTCGGCAGAGCGAATTCTGTAATCCAGTTTAGTGAAGTCTCAGCTATGGAGGCGTTGTGTCCGCACACTGAGAGGTGGAGAGGGCTCAATAGAGGAGCAACAGATACTGCTGGCATTTCTGCTTGGGAGAGAGCCTTGCCTCCGGCCTTAATCTGACAACTCAGTGTCCCTTGTAAGTCCCTGGTACCCTTTAAGCAGCTGACCTGGTGCTGGAGCTCAGAGCAAGCAAGTCTGTCACTGCAAAAGTCCGCTCACAGACATGGCCCCTTTAAGAGGTGTCTGCAGCTTCCAGCTGCTGCTGTAGCCTATATCCCACTCAGCCACTCGAGACCGGGCAGCCTCGTGTCTTAGCTCCCTCCTACCTTCTACTGCTGCAGGTTGATTGTTTCTCTCCCTAGTTGTAGTTGCTTTTGTTTATCTAGATCCCAGGTGACTTTGCTTGCTGTTTGCTCCATGTTTCTTTTACAACTTTGATTTGGTTGCAAGAGGAATGAACAAAGCCTCTATCATCTATACCACTTTCTCCTGTTCCATCTAATTTCAGTCTTTTAATATCTATTGAGAATTCTTTTATGGCTTAATATATTTTGGAGAATACTCCATGTGCACTTGAGAAGCACATGTATTCTGTTGTTCTTGGGTGGAGTGTACTGTATACGTCTGTTAGGTCTAGATGATTTATAGTGATGCTTAAGTCCTCTGTTTCCTTATTGATCTCTAGTTGCTCTATCCATTATTGAAGGCGGGGCATTAAAGTCTTCAACTATAATTGTAGAACGATTTCTCCTTCAATTCTGTTAATTTTTTTGCTTCATATATTGTGGGACACGATTGTTAGATGTGTATATGTTTATTTGTTATATCATCTTGATGAATTGATTCTTTTATCAATATATAATGTCATTGTCCTAAAACAATTTTTGACTTACCATTTGGTTACTTTGGTTACCGTTTGCAAAAAATATCTTTCCAGCAATTCACTTTCAACCTATTTGTGTTTTTGGACCTTAAGTGAGTCTCTTGGAGATAGCACATAGTTGAATCTTGTTTTTTAAAAACTCCATTCTGTTGGTCTCTCACTTTTAATTAGAGAGTTTAATTGATTAATATTTAAAGTAATTACTGATAAAGAAGGACATACTTCTCAATTTAGTGTTTATTTTCTACATGGCTTATATATTTTTGTTTCCCAATTCTTCCAATGCTGCCTTTTTTGTGTTTAATTTTTAAAGTATCATTGTGATTCCTTCTCAAAATGTATATTCTTTATATACATATTTATATATGTGTGGGATATATTTCTGCATATTGTTTTCTAGTTATTTTATTCAGAGTCACATTGGGGATTACAATTATCATCTTAAATTTATAACAATCTAGATTGAATTAATACCAACTTAATTTAAATAAAATACAAAAATTCTCCTCCTATAGAGTTCCATTCCCCCTTAGTGGTTAGTGTCACAAATTACATCTTTATACATTGTGTGCTCATGAACACGGGTTTATAATTATTGTTTATGCATATGTCTTTTAAATCACATGGGCGGGGGGGGGGGAGAGTTACTAGCCAAAAATACAATAATACTTACCTTATACTTTACTATGCAGTTAATTTTACTGGCATTATTTATTTATTTGTATGACTTCAAGTTGCAGTCTAGTGTCATTCCATTTCAGCCTTTAGCATTTCTTATAGGACAGGACTACTAGTGATGAACTCCCTTAGTTTGTTGGTTTTTTCCCAAATTACCTATTTTTTAAATTAATTATTGGGGCAACATCAGTTAATAAAGTCAAATAGGCTTCAAGTGTACAATTCAATTATACATCATATGTATATTGCGTTGTATGTTCACCACCCAAATTAAATTTCCTTCTACCACCAAACATTTGACCCCTATTACCCGTATCTGCCTTCCTCCTGGTAACTACTAATCCCGTCTGTGTCCATGAGTCTGTTTGCCATGTTTGTTTGTCGCTTTCCATTTTATATCCCACAGATGAGTGAAATCATATGGTTCTCAACTTCTGTCTGACTTATTTTACTTAGCATAATAATCTCAAGATCCATGTTGTCACAAATGGCAGTACTGCATTTTTTCTTACGGCTGAGTAATATTCCATTGTATATATGTACCATATCTTCTTTATCTAATCACTTATTGATGGACACTTTGATTGTTTCCATGTTTGGCCACTGTGAACAATGCTGCCATTAATATCAGGGTGCATATATCTTTGCAGATAAATGTTTTCAAGTTCTTGGGGTAAATATCCAGAAGAAGGATTGCTGAGTCATATGGTAATTCTATTCTTAGTTTTTTGAGGAACCTCCATACTGTTTTCCATAGTGGCTGTACCAATTTACATCCCCACCAGCAGTGTTCTTTTTTCTCAACAACCTCTCCAACACTTGTTATTATTTGTCTTGTTGATAACAGCTATTCTAACAGGTGTGAGATGGTATCTCAGTGTGGTTTTGATTTGCATTTCCCTAATAGCTAGTGAAGTCAAGCATCTTTTCATATGTCTTTTTCCCACTACTATGTCTTCTTGGCAGAAGTGTCTGTTCAGATCCTCCACCCATTTTTAAATTGGATTTTTTTAATTATTATTATTGTTGAATTGTATGAGTTCTTTTATATATTTTGGAAATTAGGCCCTTATTGGAGGCGTTTGCATATATATTCTCCTATTTGGGTGGTTTTTTCTTTGTCTTGTTGATAGTTTCTTTTTCTATGCAGAAGCTTTTTAGTTTGATATAGTCCCATTCATTTTTGTTTGTTTGTTTGTTTTTACTTCCCTTGCTTTTGAGGTCAAATTCATAAAATCCTCTCTAAAGCCAAGGTCCATGAGTTTAGTTCTTATGTTTTCTTCTATGCCTTTTATTGTTTCAAGTCTTATATTCAGGTCCTTGCTCCATTTTGAGTTAATTTTGGTGTATGGTGATAGAGAGTAGTCTAGTTTCATTCTTTTGCAGGTGGCTTTCCAGTTTTCCCAGCACCGTTTATTGAAGAGGCTTTCCTTTCAATTGTATGTTTTTATGTTTTTGGCTCCTTTGTCAAAAATTATTTGCCCATGTATGAGGGCTTACTCCTGGACTCTCAATTCTTTTCCCTTGGTCTATGTGTCAATGCCATGCAGTTTTGATTATTGTCACTATTGATATTCTGCCAATACCATGCAGTTTTGATTATTGTCACTTTGTAGTATAATTTGAAGTCAGGCAGAGTGATACTTCCGGCTTTATTCTTTGTTTCTCAGGATTGCTTTGGCTATCTAGGGTCTTTTGTGCTTCCATATAAATCTGATTTTTTTGTTCTATTTCTTTAAAAAATGCCATTGGGATTTTGATGGGGATTACATTAAATCTGTATAATGCTTTAGGTAATATGGTCATTTTAACTATGTTGATTCTTCCAATCCAAGAACATGGAATATCTTTCCATTTCTTTTATCTTCTTCGATTTCTTTTAATAGGGTCTTGTAGTTTTCAGTATATAGGTCCTTCACATGTTTAGTCAGGTTTATTCCTAGGTATTTTATTCTTTTTGTTGCAATTGCAAAAGGAATTTTTTTCCATTTATTTTTCTGAAAATTCATTGTTAGAGTATAGAAACACTATGGATTTTGGAATATTGATTTTGTAACCTGAAATTTTCCTGTTTATTATTCCTAATCATTTTTAGTGGATTCTTTAGAGTTTTCTATACAGAGAATCATGCCATCTGCAAAAAGTGACAATTTGACTTGTTTCCTATTTAGATGCCTTTATTTCTTTCTTTTGCCTGATTGCTCTAGCTAGGACTTCCAATATTATATTGAATAATAGTGGTAATAGCAGTAGTCTTGTCTTGTTCCTGAACTTAGAGGGAAGGTTTTTAGTTTTCACCTTATAGTATAATGTTTGCTAAGGATTTGTCATATATGGCCTTTATTATGTTGAGGTACTTTCCTTCTATACTCATTTTATCAAGTGTTTTAATCATAAATCGATGCTGTATCTTGTCAAATGTTTTTTTCTGAATCTATTGTTATGATCATATGAATTTTATTCTTAAAATTTTTATGCAGTGTATCACATTAATCAATTTGTTAAACCATCCCTGTGCCACTGGGATGAGGCCCACTTGATCATGGTGTATAACCTTTTTAATGTATTGTTATATTCAATTTATTCATATTTTTTTCAGGATTCTTGCATCTGTATTCATGAGAGATGTTGGTTTATAGCTGTGTGTGTGTGTGTGTGTGTGTGTGTGTGTGTTATCTCTACTAGTTTGAGTACAAGGGTAATGTTGGCCTCATAAAATGAGTTAGGAAGTATTGTCTCTTCTTCAATTTTTTTGGAAAAGTTTGAGAACAGGTATTAAATCTTTGAATGTTTGGTAGAATTCATTGGGGAAGTCATCTGGTCCTCGACTTTTACTTTTGGGGAGATTTTCAATAATTGTTTCAATTTCCACACTGTTGATTGGTCTATTTAAACTTTCCAGTTCTTCATGATTTAGTCTAGGTAGGCTTATATTTTTAAGAACTTGTCCATTTCTTCTAGGTTATTAAATTTGGTGGTGTAAAATATGTCATAGTATTCTTGTATCCTTTGTATTCTGGTGGTATCTGTCATAACATCTTCTCTTTCATTTTTATTTTGTTTATTTATGTCTTTTCTCTTTTTTTCCTTAGTGAGTCTAGCCAGGGATTTGTCAGTTTTCTTAATCTTCTCAAAGAACCAGCTTTTTGTTGCATTAATTTTTTCTATTGTCTTTTTGTTCTCAATTCCATTTGATTCTGCTCTAATTTTTATTTCCTCCCTTCTGTTGACCTTTGGCTTCATTTATTCTTTTTCTAGTTTTTTAAAGATGTAATGTTATGTTATTTGGGATCTTTATTATTTCTTGAGATAGGCCTGTAATGATATAAACTTTCCTCTATTATTTTTGCTGTATCCAAAAGTTTTGATAGATTGTATTTTCATTTTCGTTTGTATCTACATATCTTTTGATCTCTCCTTTTATTTCTTCTATGACCCAGTCGTTTTTTAGTAGCGTGTTGTTTAACCTTCATGTATTTGTAGTTCTTCCCGCTTTCTTTTTACAGTTGATCTCCAGTTCCAAAGTATTATGACCAGTGAATATGCTTGATATATCAATCTTCTTAAATTTGTTGAGACTAGTTTTGTGTTCTAACACATAGTCTACCCTTCAGAATGTTCCATGTGCACTACAGAAGAATGTATAATGTGATGTATTGGGACAAACGGCACTGTAAATGTCAATTATGTTCAATTGGTTTAATGTGTAATTTAAGGATGATATTTCCTTATTGATTTTCTGTTTGGATGATCTATACATAGCTGACAGTGGGATATTTAGGTCCCCTACTATAATTGTTTTTGTCAGTTTCTTCCTTTAGTCTTTTTCCTAGTTGCTTTATATATTTTGGTGCTCTGATTGAGAGCATAAATATTGATGTTACGTCTTCTTGATGTATAGTCAGTCCTCTTTATCATTATGAAATGTCCATCATTGTCTCTCATTGCTTTTTTAATCTTGAAGTCTATTTCGTCAGATATAAGAATGGCTACACCTGCTTTTCTCTGAATGCCATTTGCTTGGAGTATTGTTTTCCTTTCTTTCACTTTGAGTCTATATTTGTCCTTGCAACTGAGATGTGTCTCTTGAAGGCAGCATATGGTTGGGTTTTGTTTTTTGATCTAATCTGCTAATTCTTTGCCTTTTTGTTGGTGATTTCAGTCCATTTAAATTTAGGGCGATTACTGAAATATGAGGTTTTCCTAGAGCCATTTTATCTTTTGTTTTATGGTAGCTTGGTGTCTCCATTGTTATTTGTCCTTGTGTTTCTGTTATTTCAATTTGGTGATGTTTTAATGTTTTCTCCTTTTTTCCCTCTTGTTTTATGTGTCTTAGTTCTGGATTTTTGGTGTGTGGTTATCATTAACTTTATGTAAAGGAAAGTTACATATATACAGTAGTCATTTTTCTTCTGCATGCGCCTTATCGCCATTCCCCTTTGCAGATTCAGATCTTTACTCCCTTCCCTCGTTTTTGTTGTCTCATATTATCCCTCTTTATGCTGTATGTTCATTTCTAAGTTGCAGTAGCTATTGTCTTCTTCCTAAAGTTTTTTTTCTTTTACATTCAACCATTATGTAATATTTAAGCTTATAATACCCTGTTCTTAATAATGGTTGCACTTTTTTGATTCTATCTGCCTGTTAGACATCTTACGCATAGTTACATATTTTTTTGTCCTTTAATTTCAGGTGGAGTGATCCCCTTCAGTATTTCCTGTAATGCAGGCTTCTGGTGGAAAATTCTCTCAGCTTCTGTATGTCTGAAAAGGTCTTTATTTCTCTTTCATATCTAAAAAATAGCTTTGCTGGCTACATTATTCTTGGCTGGTAATTTCTTACTTTCAATGGATTAAATATTTGGCTGTACTCCCTCCTAGCTTGTAAGATTTGTACTGAGAAGTCCAATGGTAATCTAATGGGTTTTCCTTTATAGGTTACTGTCATCTTTTCCCTGGCTGCTTTGACAATTGTTTGTCATTAATTTTTGACAATTTAAATATAAAGTGTCTTAGAGAAGGCCATTTGGGGGTTGAGATAATTAGGTGTTCTGTTTGATTCTTGGATTAGAAGATCCAGTTCTTTCCATAGGTTTGAGAAATTCTCATTGACCGTTTGAATATGCTCTCTATTCCCTTCTCCCTCTCTTACCCTTCTGGTATACCCATTATTCTTATGTTGCTTTTTCTGATGTCAGATAGTTCTTGTAAAGTTCACCCATTTTTTTACTCTCAAGTCTCTTTCCTCTTCCTTCTGCATCTTTTCCAGATTTGTCTTTGATATCACTAATTCTTTCCTCTATCTGGTCAGCTGTATTTCTTACGCTTGCTATTTCAATCTTCATCTCTTTCAGTGAGTTCTTCAACTCTTGAAGTTCTATTTGGTTCTTTTTTTAGTTTCAATCTCCTTGGTAAAGTATTCCTGTTGGTTGTTGATTTTGTTTCTAAGTTCTTTGAACTGTTGATAAGAATTTTCTCGCATCTCATTGAGTTTTTTCAGAAGTGCAATCTTAAATTCTCTGTCATTTAATCACATATTTCCATATCTTTAAGTTTATTTTCTGCAAATTTTTCATTTTCTTTCTGAGCTGCCTTGTCACCTTGGTTGTTCATGGTGTTGATGGATTTTTTTCTCTACCTAGGCATTAATGGGAATGTAATCTACTTTTTTATTAAAAAAGAAAATTTATTATAGAGTGATCTTTCTTTAGCAGATTGATAAGAAGTTTTTATTTTCATTTTCAGTAGGCAATGCCCAAGCTTCCTGCACTGCCCAAGCCTGCTGGATTTCTGCTTTGAGGTTTAGAATGCCCTTATTCTCTGGAAGATGTGTATCTCCTCTGTGACCAGGTCACTTTAGTCCCAGGGCTCCACTCCCATGGAAGAATGTAAAGGATGATGGGAGTCCAAGTCTCTGAAAAGGCCCTGAAGTCCCAGGCCTTTTCTGCTCCAACTGTCAGGTGCAATGCTCTGCTTCCTCCTTCCAAGTCAGCCTTACTAGATGGGGGTGGGGTGGATTGGGAGAGGACAGCTTTGTGTGTGACTGTTTTCCTCCTAGTAATGCTCACTCAGACTTCAGCTGCTTTGCATCTATATCCCCTCCCCTATCTCTGGGACCAGGTGCTGTTCGTTTCTGTTCTGGTTGCACAGTATCTCCTGTGGCTTGGTGCTAGCACTATGGGGGTGTGGCGAGGGGGGAGGTTGTGGTGGTATGAGTGGGGTAGGGCACGTTCTGGGATGGTGGGAAGAGGCAGCCAGGCTCCATGACTCAGGTTTCTGCCTGGCTAAGGCAGTCGCTGAAACATAGCTATCACCTCTCCACGCTAGGTCTCTGCCCTGCTTATTGGGCTCCACTGCATGGAATATGCTTATCTCTCAGGCAGGACTGTTCATGGCTTCAAAGAGCCAAGAAACCATAACATTGATCTCCCCTCCCCTCACCTTGTTGGGAGCTCTGGGCTGGGTCTGCTTTCCACAGCTCCTGTCTTTGCTTCTCTCTTTTCACCTCCCTGTTTCACACATGAATGGCCCACCTTCAGATGCTCTGATGCACAGATCTCTCAGATGAGCTTGTGTGCAAGCTGGGTGTTATTTGTTGGGATGTAGGTGTTTAGCTCCTTGTAGTTTCAAGGGGAGAGATAATGAGAGATCTCTCATGCTGCCATGTTTCTGATGTCACTCCCTCCCCTTAGTTTATCTGGAAATGTCTTAATTTCTCCTTTACTCTTGCCAGATATAAAATTATTTGTTGACTCTTTTTTTCCTTCAGCATCTTAAATTTACCATGCTACTATCTTCTGGCATTCACAGTATCTAGTGAAAAATTGGCTGTTATTCTCATTGATGATCTCTTGTATGTGACAAGGCTCTTTTCTCTTGCTGCTTTCAAGATTCTTTTGACAATTCGACTGTATACCCTGGTGTGGGTCTCTGCATTTATCTTACTTTGAGTTCATTGAGCTTCTTGAATTGGATTATTTCTTCTAATATTTTCTCTGCCCCTTTTGTCTCCTTCTGGGACTTCTATTATGTGTAAGTTGGTATGCAGAATGGTGTCCTACTGATCTCTGAGGCTCCATTCATTTTTCTTCATTTTTCTTCTTTCTGATTCTCATACTTGATAATCTCATTGGCCTACTTTCAAGTTTGCTGATTGTTCTGCTGTTGAAGCCTTCTAGTTAACTTTTCACCTCAGTTATTTTATTTTTCAGCTCTAGAATTTCTGTTAGTTTCCTTCTTATCATTTCCGTATCTTTATTGATATTCTCCATTTAGTGACAAAGTATTCTGGTTTTCTTTAATTCTTTAGGTTTCTGTTAGCTCTTTGAGTGTATTTTAAGACAGTTTACTTAGTCTTGGTCTAGTAAGTCCAATGTCTGGGCTCCTTCAGGGACTGTTTCTATTAATTTCTTATTTCACTGTGAATTTTTCATAGTTTTTTGCATGCTTCACAATTTTTTGTTGAAAACTGAAACTTTTGAATACTATAATATGACAGCTCTAGAAATCAGACTCTGTCCCATTCCAGGCCTTGTTTTGCTGCTTGTTATGGGGTTTTGTTTGTTTAGTGATTTTTCTAAACCATTTTTGTAGAGACTGTATTCTTTATCATGTGTAGCCATTGAAATCTCTGTTCTGTTAAGGTTAGTGATCAGCTAAGATTTGACAGAGATTTCCTTAAACATCTAGAGCCAAAAATACAAAATAGTCTCCCAGTTTTGCAGGTTGGTTATGTGAGGTACTTCTTCAATTTTAGTCAAGCTGTTTAAAACTAAGCCTTAGCCTTCATTCTTCCTGTGGAGCCTAAAAGTCAGCCACAAGTAAAAGATTAGTCTTCTCAGGTCTTTTAGGAGCATGTCCAGCCCTAGGCATGCAGGTGGCCTTCTAGATTTCCTGATGTATGCATAGGCCTTTTAAAGCTCCCACTTCTCCCAAGTATCTCCTTTCCTAACCTCTTCCTTCTCAGACTTTTTTTTTTTTTTTTGCTTTCTGTTGCTTTCCCCATATTATCTCTTGCCCTAGGTTGCTGAGGTTAATATATTTACCTTTAAATGCTTTCAATAAATGCCACTTGAGAAGCTACTTCTGTCCTGGGGAAAGTCGAAGTTAGGTGAAACAAAGGCAAACCCTTGAGCCAATCCTTCAGAGAGTAACCAGATGAATCAAAATATACAGCCTCGATTCCTTGGGGAAACGATCCATATTGCTCCCTCTGGTACCAACAACCTTCGCCCAGTATATGGGCTGCTATATTCATGGATACTGCTGAGTGGGGAATGGGAGATGTTAGGCAAATAATATATAATGCCACAGCACTCTTACCAAAGACCAACAGCTTCTTTCTTCATTTAGCATTCCCCTGGTTGTTGTAAATTCTTTTTTAAAAAATAGATTCCAGAATTCTGAAAAGTAGATTCTAAGTTTTTGCCAATTTATCCTTTGCTTTTGGGAAGGGGCAAAATTTTAGAGTTCTCTATTCTAACATTTTCAGTGACATCACTCCTGCATGGCTAAGTTTTATCCTATCTGAGTCATCGTTAGAAAAGTCAGTCCTGTGTTATAAAGGTGTTACATTTATCTATTGCTATACGACAAACAACACTAAAATTTAGAGCTTAAGACAACAATTTTATTATCATTATACCTCAGTTCTGTAGGTTGCCTGAGCTCAGCTGAATGGTTCTTACTTGAAGTCATAAGCTTTGGCAGAATGGGACTTTCAAGATGGCTCAATCACATAACTGGAGTTGATGTTCACAGTTGGTTAGCTCAGCTGGGGCTGTTGACCAGAGTGCTTCATGACGCTTCTCCATGTGGCTTGAGGTTTTCACAGTATAGTGGTGGGGTTCAAAGAGTAGAAACCATAAGGATTCTTATGAACCAATGTCAGAAATCCCATAATACCACTTTCCCTACATTCTGTTAAGTAAGTCACTAAAGCCATCCTGGATTTCTGGGGAGGGTAACTAGACTCCATCTCATCAAATATGTATGAGATTAAATGAGAAGAAATTGATGATGTCCACTGTGAGAACTATGTCCACAGTCCACCAAACTTCATGTCCAAACACCAAACACCAAACTTCATGTCCATCTCATGTGAAATATACACTCATCCTAAGACCCCCAAAGTCTTATCCCATTATGGCACTGGCTCAAAGCTCGGGATCTAAATCAGGTCAGGGTATAAATGATGCTTTATCTGAAGACTTGTGACTAAAGAAGCATATCTAACATTCAATGTTAATTCAGGAATAGGATAACCACAATAAATGTTTCTTTTCAAAAAACAGAGAAATAGCATATACACAGCAGGCACTGGTTCATAGAAACTCTCAAATTCAGGTGGGCACATGCCACCAGCTCTCTGATTAGTGCTCAGTACTGCCCCCTGGGAGTAACTTTCCATGGCTTTTGTATCTATGCTGAGTTATTATTCCTTTTCTGTAAGAAAATGGCCTGTGTTTAAAGCTCAGAATTGTCATCCTGCCCAAAGGGATTTTTCTTTGTCCTTTTCAAATTAAGCTGGTATTTTTATTACAAATGTCATGGATTATCTATGCCTCTTATTGAAGTTCACTCCATTAGATAAAACCTCATCCACAAAGCATTTCAAGTCAAGTTCCTCTCTGGTTTGGGTTGAGTGTCAGGGCACTGTGGTATGATATCCTTAAAATTCACAGAAACCATTTTCTGTAGTTGAGAAGGGTCTAGGAGATGTACACTAAAATCTTTTCAAGTCTTACAAAAGGGTCTTACAGCTGCATCCTTGAGGTGGTCTTTACCTTAAAGGCCACTTGTTTTGGGCAAAATCTCAACTGAAGCACAATGGAAGAGGTATGGTTAAGAATCTTTAGATATGGTCGAATATCTTTAGCTTTGTCACTGAACTATTGAGGGTGTGTGGCTAAGGGAACTTAGAATAGTTTATCAGATGGCTGGCCTGCAGACTGGGGCTGGGACTGAGTGCTTAGGAGCATGATTGTATGTTCTAAACGCTGGTATCACAGGACTGATTTGGGACTGTGGCTTTAAGATCTTATCTCTCTTATTGGAGGGCTGAGGAGAGAACATGGCTAAACGTCATTATATTATTGGAGGGCTGATCAGGTGGTATAACTAGGGGTGGTCTGATATGGGTGTGACTGAAGACCCAAACTCTGAGACTAAAGAATTGCTTGGTCATAACTGCAAGACCACACCCTGAGATTTGAGTGCTGGGGACAATGTATTGTTGAGGGGGCTCCATGATGGGAGAACCAGAGACTAGAGCCGAGAAAAAGCAATAACGGTGGTTAGGGGATGATTCAGCAAAGGCAACAATAGACATTTGTGAGCTAAAAGGAGAGATGCAAGAAAGAGAACTGCCTAGAGGCCAAGGGAAGTGGGTGGTTGCAGATGAAAGTGGGCTCCAGATGAAGCCATGTTTTCTGGAAGAAACCCGAAAGATTCCCTCCCCTCACCTGAAATCAATGAACACAGTTCCTAGATTCTCTACCTATACAAGGTACCAGACTTTCCAATAAATATACTAGTGACCCAGTTCTTACATCTTCCAAGGAATTGAATTCTTGTGGAATAGTGGACTTAGGAGGAGTTCAAGATACCTGTACCACTTCTTATTCCCTATCTTTACAGACAAGTGAATGAGGTACATGGCCAAGGTTACAGATTTGTAAAGAAGCAAAGTTTATTAGAACAAAAAGCCACAAAACATGAAGACTTAGTGTAGAGAAAGTAAACTAAGTCCAATGTCCTTTGGCCACTTATGGAATGCATTTTTCTACTCCACTTCATGAAAGTGTAAAAATTTTATTTAGTTCTTGCCACCATCTTCACTTTCAAAGACCATGTAAGGGGTCAGAAGATTGCCCTGAACAGGTTTCAGAGTCAGGCTGGTATGGTGGCTTGTGGTAGAGAGCTTTCATCCTATGTCTGTTGAGGTGAGACTTCTGGCTAAAGCCCTGCCCACTCGTCTTCCATACCTAAGGCTTCTCCCCGTGGTGTGTCATCTGATGTAAGACGAGGTGTGACTTTTGGATAAAGCCTTGGCCACACTCTCTGCATACACAAGGCTTCTCTTTAGAATGTACCCATTTATGTGTAATTAAAACTGACTTATTGCTAAAGCCTAGTCCACACTGTCTGCACATATAAGGCTTCTCCCTCGAGTGTTTCCTCTTGTGCCTGATAAGACCTGCCTGGTGACTGAAGCCTCGCCCACACTCCCTGCACACATATGGCTTTTCCCCTGAGTGTGTCCTCTGGTGTGCAATGAGGTTTGACTTCTGGCTGAAGCCTCGCCCACACTCCTCACACACCATGGGCTTTTCCCCTGAGTGTGTCCTCTGGTGTCTGATGAGATTTGATTGCTGGCTGAAGCCTCGCCCACAATCCTTACACACGATGGGCTTATCCCCTGAGTGTATGTTCTGGTGCCTGTTGAGGTGTGACTTCAGACTAAAGCCTCGCTCACACACCCCACACACATAAGGCTTCTCCCCGGTATGTGTCCGCCTGTGTGAGATGAGGGTTGAATTCTGGCTAAAGCTGTGTCCACAAACTCCGCACACATAAGGCTTTTCCTTTGAGTGTGTCCTCTGGTGGTTCACAAGGGTTGTCCTCTGCCTAAAGCATCGCCCACATTCCTTGCAGGCATAAGGCTTCTCACCCGAGTGTGTTCTCTGGTGTGAGATGAGGTTCGACCTATCACTGAAGCCTAGTCCACAATCACTGCACACGATGGTCTTCTCCTCTAAGTGTGTCCTCTGGTGTCTAACGACAGCTGACTTCTGACTAAAGCCTTTCCCACATTCCCGGCACACATAGGGCTTCTCTCCCGAGTGCGTCCTCTGGTGTATGATGAGGTTTGATTTCTGACTAAAGCCTCGCCCACATTCACTGCACATATAAGGCTTTTCGCCTGAGTGTGTCCTCTCATGTATGATGAGTGTTGACTTCCGATTAAATCCTCGCCCGCACTCTCTGCACACAATAGGTTTCTCCCCTGAGTGGGCCTTCTGGTGCCTGGCAAGGCTTTTCTTTAGACTAAAGCCCTTCTCACATACCCCGCACACATATGGCTTCTCCCTTGAGTGTATCCTCTGGTGACTAAGCAGGTTTGTCATCTTGCTGAAGACCAGTCCACACTCTCCACAATTGACTGTTCCAAATCTTAAGACTTCTATCCTCTTCAACAATTTGTCTGTTTCCTCAGGATTCCCTGTCTCAGCAGGGCTGGCCTCTATTTCCACCCCTCTGATGCCATTCCTAGAGCTGACTGGCTGCCTTTGAGGTGGCTTGGAGAATGCTGTTAAAGTCCTTTTCTTTGTCTTTCCAAATGAAAGTTTGGCACCTTCTCTCTCCTGACCTTCTGCCTTTTCACTCCAGGAACTTGGATCAGAGGCTTCTTCCTGCTTCTGTTGGTCCCCTGGGCACAGATCCCCTGGCTGGACATGATTTTCTGCACACAAGCATGGGAAGATCCAGGGGGGATGATTACACAGCATGTGCTGCATGTGGAACTTATGACTGGAGAAATCCGGAAGGCAGAAAGGACAGAGGTGGAATTCTGGCTTTGGTTCTGCTGCAGAGAGAGGAGTTTGAGTCAGAACTGAGACTCAGTAGGGCAACCCAAGCAATTCTGCTGAGACTTAACTCTTTGCTCTTCAAAATGCTTAAAACTTAAGTGCTACCCAATCGAGACTTCTTTTACAAGACCTATTTTTCCAGCCGATCCCATCTTCCATTACAATCCAAAAAACCTACTCCTAAACCTATTCTATGTATCAGACTACAAAAGCATCACAGGAAGCTTCAGCTCTGTAAATAGGACCAATACGCAACAATCTTTTCCCCCTACTGCAACCACTCACATTGATATAAACTGTGCCCACAAATATTTTCTTTGACAGACATTTAACCAAAGGACACACGTGGAAATGTTATGTCTTTCTTTATTTTCCTACAAGGACAAAGGGATAGATTGAGAGAGCAGTCATTCAGACTGGAGAACCCCTAGACTAGGAAGCAGCACAAAAGATTAGCTAAAGAGATCATGTGTGAGATGCCTGAACTAGAGTTTCCCTACTCACTTACAAATATTTATTAGAGGATTATTTTGTGCCAGAATTCCTACAAGGCAGTAGATTTTCAGTAATGGGCAACACAAACAGACTTAAAAGATGCTTCCTCCTGGTACCCCTGACCAATTTAAGCCCTGATAATTATTTTTTAATTAATCTAAATAAAAATTTCCTCAGAAATCAGTATAAAAGAAAAACTTTCTTCCTATGGTACTTTTTGCATAGGAGATGTCAACACTGAATGTATTGTTTCATCACACTGGTTCTGATCAGCTAAAGAAAATAAATGACCACAATTTGAAAACCCACGTACAGATCTCACTGGTACTACCTGAACACTCTTTCCTTGAATCATGAATTGAACTTTTAAAAACCAATTGTGTATACATCTACATTCCAGAATTATTTCATCCTATATAAAAGGCTACTGTATTTAGAAATAGGACCTTTATTTAAAGAGGTAATTAAGGTTAAAAAAGCTCAAAAGTATGAGTCCCTAATCTAATATGAGTGCTGTCCTTATAAGAGGAAGAGATAGCAGGGATGTGTATGCACAGAGAAAAGGCCACGTGAGGATATAGCAAGAAGGCAGCCATCTGCAAGCCAAGGAAATCTACTGATACCCCGATTGTCCAAGAACTACAAGCCTCCAGAACTGTAAGAAAGTAAACTTCTGCTGTTATGCCACCCAGTCTATGGTATTTTGCTTTTGCAGCCCAAGCTAAGGCAGATGCTTTACTTTCTCTGCCTCGACTTTTCCTTTCACTGTAGTCAAGCACCTATGCATCTGCCCCATAGCCAGCCCCTAAGTAAGTCCTGTGAAACTTATCAATTATTACAGTAAATGTGAAATGGTCACAGTCCCTATTATAAAAGACAACACCTGGTTTGGCATAAAATGTAATACCAGCTAAATGCTGCTGCTGCTTAAAAGAAAAACACCCAAATCACATTATTTTTATTTAAAAATAAACAATGAACACAGAAATGCCATACCAAATATATATATATATTTGGTATGGCATATGTATATGTATATATATATGTATATATATGTATGTATATATATATATATACAAGAAAGTGGGTGCTAAGACTAGCCAGAGAGAAAGGGAAAGTTAATAGGCTATCAAATGGAACAAAGAGAATTTTAATGTTAAAACTTCAGTAACAAATTGTCATGAATCTTTCTACCTAATGGTTCACTCAAGTGAAATGTAAGGCAAAAAACTTAGAAATAAATGGTGAATTTGATACTAATTACAATGACATTGGGAGTTTTATGACTCTTCCTAGCAGATAAAAAAGACAGAAACAACTTGAATAATAAGAATAATTTCTATTATATATGATATATTCCCTTGATTCTAGAATAATTGTAAGGCTCTCTTTTAAATTTAATAAAACAGAGAAATAGAAAATTTCTTACACATAAAAAGAAAACATTTACTTCTCAATGCTTGAAACATTTACAAAATTGTCAAAAGTATTTTAAAAATTAACACACACAAAATTCCTTAAACATATCTATACCTCTATCATTTAAAAATAAAGCCAAGTAGAAAGAAAAATTCCCAGAAACCCTTGCCCTACTCTCTCCAATTCTGTCCCCACCAAGGTAACCACTAGTCGTGGTAAATAACAATAGACTTCTATGTTCACATAAACATATTGGTATACAGTCTTTCACACACCTTTCTTTTTTAACAAAAACTGAACAGTATACTATATACTTTTCTGCAAGTTTTCATTTAATAATATATATCTATTGAGTATCTGAATTATTCTGTTAAAGTAGTTAAAAGAAAACTGACTCATCATTACAACACAAAAACAGAAAATCATAATAAAAGTAAATGAAAATGACAGAATTGAAAAAATACAATATCTGAAATGAAAAATGCTATGGCCAGCAGCTTAACAACATATTGGAGATGACAGACAAGACAGTAAACTTGAAGACAGATCAACTGAAATTACCCAATCTGATGAACAGAGAAAAAAGGATTTAAAAATATGACTTCATAACCTGTAGGGCAATACCAAAAGGACTAACACAAATGTAAAGGGAAAGAGAGTGGAGCAGAAAAAACACATTAAGGAATAATGTTTGAAAATTTTCCAAACTGGGCTCAAAAATCTCAGTGAACCCCAAACAGGAAAAATACAAAGAAAAGCATACCTGATTCAAACAACTAAATAATAAAAATATAAAGAAAACTTTGAAATTAGCCAGAGGGGAAAAAAAGATATAAAAACAGGGTAACAATTATGGAAACAACAGCTGACTTCTCCTCAGAAATAATGGAGGCCAGAACACTGGAATAATATCTTTAAAGTGATGAAAAAATTAACCAATCTAGGTGTAATACAAATGACAACTATAGAATAAAGGATGTTGGGGTGAGGGGTAATTTGAACTGTGCAATTGAAATGTTCTTACATTTTTACATAAAGTGATAGCCAGAATAAGTAGAATAAGAAAAGTTAGAGCTGTATATCATAACCCCTTAGAGCAGGAGTCAGCAAATTTTTTCTTAAATGATCAGGTAGTAAACAGTTTCAACTTTAAGGGCTAAGGTAAAATTGAGAAAATTGTATAGGTACTTACATAACCATTTAAAAATCTAAAATCTATTCTTGGCTCATAGTTTTTTAAGAATTCCATTTCAATTTGTCAACTGGATTTTTCAGCCTTCCTCTCTCTCCTTGGGCTTGGCTTCTTTCTTTAGCTCACTCAGTTTTTTGCCCCATATTCTTGCTTGATATTTTTAAAAAATAGTAACAAGAGAAAGAAACCCATGAATGTGGAAGAAAACTGAGTGAGGTAGAGAGGGAAAAACCAGTGGGAGGAAGAAAGGCTTTTAGTGGAGGAAGACACAGTGGAAAAGCCTCACACTTGAGTGAGGATGAAGGCCTGGAAGGGCAATGTAAGCAGCAGCCCAGGAGGTGAGGAGAATGCCTGCCTTTTCGAGCACCTGAGCAATGCCACCTCTCTCCCACCCCCCAAGCTGTTTGCAGCTCTGTGCTCCATTTGCCCAGTGTTCCCCACTCACCTGGACAGGTGACTGGTAAGCATTTTCTCTCCTCTCCCCAGGTTTCTTTCCCTTGCTCCAGCTGGGTGATGAGTTTTGGTTTAGAAAATGGAATTCCTGCTCACAGGAAAGGAAAACAAGGTGGCTGCAGGTTACAGACTCAAGGGCCAAGCCAGACAGCAAGATAGCTGCTTCAAGCACAAATGCCCAGCAGCAAGAACACGAGTCCTAAGAGATGCCCGGCTTACCCAGCGAGACCAAGTTGCTGTAGTTTTCCAGCATCACTTCTCTGTACAGGGACCTCTGAGCAGGGCTCAGCAGCATCCACTCTTCCTGGGTGAAATCCACAGCCACGTCTCTGAATGCCATGTGTGCCTGTAACACAAAACACAGCCTTACTCACTGGATAGCCAGCCTTGCCCATGACTCAGGGTGGGAGACAGGAAGAAGGCTGTCCTGGGGGAGGCAGGCGAGATATTTAGATCCTGCCTTTGACTGAGACCCTGGTGCCATGTTCCAAGACCTTTAAACCTCTGTTGCCATCCAGCCAGCAGCACCTGTGAATCTATATATTCAATAATCTGGATGGGTTGTTTGGAGAATATATGCAAAAAGAGTCCCTAAATCTCAGGAACTTTAAATCTTGGCAGAGAAAAGAGGAGAAAACATATAAAAATTAAACAACGGTAAAGTATAACACACTTTTTGAGTTTTAAGAACTTAAAAGATTCAATAGTATGACCAATCAAATCAATATTGAAGCATCGGAGTGACTAAATTTAAGAATAGCATAGACTAAACTACAATTCAGTCCTTCCTCTAAGTCTTATGGCCCCTCGGCCTTCTCGGGCCTGAGGGGCACGAGTGGGAGTGTTGAAGAGAATGGACCTGAATCATACTGCCTGGGTTTGGGGCCCACCTCTGTCGTCAACTAGTGCCTCAGTTTTCTTGCCTGTGAAATGTGTTTAACAATAAATTTATGGCTATATACTGTGGCTACTCAGAGAAAACCTTCTTGGACACTCAATCTACAAATTCATTTCTACACCCCATTCTCATCCCCCTGACAAGTTTTACATCTTATTTCAAAATGGAGGGCACACATATAGACATCAGGAAATGTTTCATGAGACCCAGGAACTTGGTCTTAAAGGATGGCCAGGAATCACGGCAAGAGAAAAGTGCTAGGTATTCCAGATAAGGCATGTGGGAAGGAGACAAGATGCTGTGAGCAAAAGAAAAGGAGAAGCCACAGTGTGAACAGGGAGAACCACCTGGGAGGAATAAAAGGCACCTAGTTGTAAAATATAGAATAGGTAGAGTGTAGGAATCTGTAGGTTTTTTATTTTTTACTGTAAAATACACACAACAAAAATTCTATTTTTATCATTTTAAGGGTACATTTCAGTAGCATTAAGTGCATTCACATTTTTGTGTAACTATCACCACTATGCAACTCCAGAACTCATTCATCATCCCATGCTGAAATTCTGTAACCATTAAACAATAACTCCTTCCTCCTCACAAATCCTGGTAACCTCCATTTTACTTTCTATCTCTACGTCTGTGTCTATTCTATGTACTGCAAGCAAGTAGAATCATGCAGTATTTGTTATTTTGTGTCTGGCTAATTTCACAGCAAAATGTCTTTAATGTTCACTCATGTAAAAACATATACTCAGAATTTCCTTCCTTTTCTGTGTTTATGTTAATTTGTTTTCTTCCCCTAAATTTATTTTAATTAGTTTCATGTATATAGCACATTGGTTAGACATCTACATAGTTTGTAAAACGATCCTCCCAATTGCTCCTTCCCTCCTCTGACCCTCCACCTAGACAATGTATTAATGCTAACTGCATTACCTATGCTGTGCTCCCCATCCCCATGACCATCCATCAGCTACTAATTTGTACTTCTTTAACTCTTCCCCCCATTCTCCCAACCCCACAAATCCCCCTCCTCTTACCAAATTGTCCACTATATTTGTGAGTCTGTTTTTTATTAGTTTGTTCTTTTTATTCCTTAGATTCCGCATATGAGTGAAATAATATAGTGTTTATCTTTCTGTCTGACTTAAATACATTCTAGGTCCATCAAAACAATATGTTTTTCCATACCCTTCCTTTTAGTCTGTGTGTGTCTTTTAATCTGAAGTGAGTCTCTTATAGTGGTCTTGTTTTCCTTTTCATTCATCCACTCTATCTTTTAGTTGGAACATTTAATTCTTTCCAGTTGAGGTACTTATTGATAGGAATGTAGTTATTACCATTCTTTATTCCTGTTTTTGATACACGTCTTTTCTTCTTAAAGAAGTCCCTCCAACATTTCTTGTAATTCTGGCTTAGTGGTGATAAATTCCTTTAGCTTTTGTCTAGGAAGCTCTTTATCTGTCCTTCAACTCTAAATGACAGCTTTGCTGGATAAAGTATTCTTGGTTGTAGATCCTGGGTCTTCATCCCGTCAAATATTTTTTTGCCAAGTCCCTCTGTCCTGCATAGTTTCTTTTGAGAAATCAGCTGCCAGTCTTATGAGTTTTCCCTTATAAGTAACCATCTGTTTTTCTCTTGCTGCTTTTAATATTCTTTCTTTGTCTTTAACCTTTGACATTTTAATTATGATGTGTCTTGGTGTGGGTCTCGTTAGATCCCTGATTTTTGGAATTCTTTGAGCTTCCTGGGGTTTTATGTCCATTTCCTTCACCAGGTTAGGGAAATTTTCCATCATTATTTCTTCAAATAGCTGTTCAACATCTGATTTTCTCCAGTTATGCCTATCAGACAGATATTTGGACCCTTAATCATGTCCCATATGCTCCTTAAATTATTTTTATAGTCTTGGCATCTCATCTCTTGCCATTCTGAATGTGTCCTTGGCTTTCCCATCCTCTAGATAGGACATTTGATCCTCTTCTTTATCCACTTTGTTTATTCCATTTAATATACTCCTCATCTCAGATAATGTGTTCTTCATTTCAGACTGGTTTCCTTTTATAATTTCCATTTCGATTTTGAATTTATCTACACTTCATGTTTTTTTTATCTCTTTGTTGAAGTTCTCACTGAATTCATCTACATTTCCCATAATTCATTGAGCATCTTTATGGCCAGTGTTTTGAACTCTGCATCTGTTAGATTACTTGACTCCATTATATCTGGATCTCTGTTCTGTTCTCTCACATGGTTTGTTTCTTTGTCTTCCCATTTTGGCTATCTTTCTGTGTCTGTTTCTATGTATTAAGCAAAGTTCCTAAGTCTCCTGGTCTTATTAGTGTGGATTTGTGAAGTAGGTGTCCAGTGGCACATCCTGAGAGGGGTTCAGCTACAGGCCAAATTTAGCCCAAGCCTCTACCCCTCCAAGGCCACCTGTTAAGATGCAGCAAGCAATCCACAAACGCTGTGCTCATAGTTACCTCAAAAGGCCACATCAGAAACTGAGGCCAGCTGTCTCCAGTGTGAGTCTAGACGCTGCTCAGCAAGGAGCACCTGACTCTATGAGGATACTCCTGGATATGGCTTGGGTGGGGCCGTGAGTTAGGGGAGGCAGGTTTCAGAGAATCTTCTGGGTAGAGTGACCTCTGTTATCCAGTTTGATGATGTCAGGGCTATGGCTGCGCTGTGTCCGGCACACTGGCAAGGGGGAAGGCTCAACAGGGAACAATGGATACCACCGGCACTTCTGTACGGAGCGTATCTCGCCTTGGCCCTCATTCTGACAATGTCTCCCTGTAAGTCCCTGGTGTCCCCTGTGCACGGCCAAATCAGCACTGGTGCTCAGAGTGAGTAGGTCCCTCACTGAGGATATCTGCTTGTGGACACAGCCCCTTTAAGAGGCGTCTGCTGCTGCCGCAGCCTCGGTCTCACTCAGCCACTGGACCCTGGGCAGCCCCGTGTCCTCAACCCATCCTACCTTCTGCCATTGCAGGGTGCTTTCTTGGATTTCTCCCTAGTTGTATGGCTTGTTCCTCTAGATCCCAGGCGATTTTTCCTTGCTGCTGCTCCTTGTTTCTGTCACAACTTTGATTTGGTCACCGGAGAAATGAACGGAGCCTCTATCATCTACACCATTTTTTTCCTCCACCCAGAATTTCCTTCCTTTTAAAGGCTAAAAAATATTCAATTGTATGTATATAGCATTCATCCATCAATGGGCACTTTGTATGCACCTACTGTAAATAATACTAGCATGCAAATTTGTGTATAATTATCTATTTGAATCCCTGCTTTCAATTCTTTTGGGCATATACCCAGAGTGGAACTGCTAGATCAAATAGTAATTTTACATTTTTTTTTCCAGTATCTACTGTACTGTTTTCCAGAGACTGGACCATTCTACATCCCCACCAGCAATGCAAAAGTCTTCTAATTTCTCCATATCTCGCCAACACTTGTTGCTTTTTTTTGATAACAGCCATACTAATGGATGTAAAGTAGTAGTATCTCACTGTGGTTTTTATTTGCATTTCCTTAATGTTTAGTGATGGTTAGCATATTTTCATGTACTTACTGGCCATCTATAAATCTTCTCTCCAAAAAGTTCTATTCAAGTTCTTTGTCCATTTTTAAACTGGGTGTTCGGATTTTCTGTTGTTGAATTATAGGAGTTCTTTATACATTCTTGATATTAATCACTTATCAGAAAAGTAATATGCAAATATATTCTCTATCTTTAATGCACAAAAGGTTTTAATTTTTTTTAAAACCTTTTAAAAGGTTTAAAAAACCTTTTAAAAATAAACTTATTTTTTCTTTTGTTGTCTGGGCTTTATTTTTTCTTTTGTTGTCTGGGCTTTTGGTGTAATATCTAAGAAATCATCACTAAATCCACCTTCATGGAGTTTTCCCCTATGTTTTTATAGTTTTATACATCCTCTAACAGTTTTATAGTTTTAGCTCTTATCTGTTTAGGTCTTTGATCCATTTGAGCTAATTTTTGTATATGGTGTTAGGTAACGGTCTAACTAACATCCTTTTGCATCACGTATACAGTTTTACCAGCAATATCTATTAAACAGACTGTCTTTTCCACATTGAATGTTCTTGGTACTCTTGTCAGAAATCCTCTGACCATTACACTCATGGACATGGCCCCTTTAAGAGGTGCCTGCCGCTGCCACTGTAATTCTGTCTTGATAGGTTTTTGTTTCTAAGACATTGTCCATTTCATCAAGGTTATCCTATCTGTTGGTGTACAAAAGTTCATAATACTCATAATCCTTTTCATTTTTGTAGAATCAGTAGTAATGTTGCCACTTTCATTTCTGATGTTAGTAGTTTGAGTCTTCTTATTCTCTTAGTCAAGCTAGCTAAAGGTTTTGTTGATTTTGGTAAACTTTTCAAAGAACCAACTCTTAATTTTATTGATTTTCTCTTCTGAACATGCTTGAAACTTTTCCACTAATAAAATATTATTTAAAAATTCTTAAACTACCGAAAAACAGATGCAATAAGTATGGTAAAATATTAAGAAGTGTTAAATCAAGATAATGCATATAAGGATGTTCATTATGCGCTACTTTATTTTTGAGATTCGTCATTAAAGTCAAAAGTATACAATTTTTCATTGGGTAGCCAGGACAGAGGAAACACTGCATTGAGAACAAAACCAGTAAAACCTAAAGTAATAACCAAGGGGAAAAAAATAACCAGAAGAATGAATTAACAGTTTGGAAATAATGAATCAAGACAACTCAATTTAGATGAAAAGGTCTTGAAGAAATAAAACAAAACTACAAATTATTCATAAGAGAAGTCAAAAGATTTCTCAAGAAATTTATTTTTGTGGTTTAATTTCATTATATTTAAGTATACATGTAATTAACATGTTTGTTAGTGTTATAAAGAATTCAGAGCAATCAGAAGATTACGAAGTAAAAAGTTTAGCTCTCTTTCTGGACTCTGCTCCAAGACCACCCACTTCCCCAAGATAATTGCTGTTAACTGTTTCATGACTATTCTCTGATTTATATCTTTCTCTCTTCATTTTCATTCATATTTATGTACATGTGCAAGTAACATTATTTCTCCATAAATAAAAACCATCTGTATTGTTCTTATTTTCCTTTAATATCTTGGAGCTATCTGTACACTGGTACTCATAGACCTAACTCCACTGTCTTTCATAACTGTCATACTGTTTCCATCAGCAGACCACATTATTTTAAACACAGTATTCCTCTGTCAATTGACAGATTGTAGTGTTTGTCACCAACAAGGTTACAAGAATTACCTTTTTGTACACGTCAGTATTTTTGTATGAGTGATAAAGGAGTGAAATTACTGGGCTTAATATTGAACACATGTTTATACTGCCAAATTGCCTTCCAAAGGAATACCATTTCACAATCCCAATAACCACGTATGAAAGTGTCCCTTTCCACACTTCTAATAACACCCGATTCCATCAATTTTTAAAAAAAATTACCAATGTATCAGGTTAAAAAGAAAAACCAACTTATTGTTTTCACTTGCCTTCAACTCCAGAAAGTATGAAAAAAACAAAAAGAGAAACTGAAGAAAACAAAAGAATATTTTTAAAAAGAACAATAGTCAATTAAAAACCAGCAGCATTAATTCTGATACTGACAGAAGAGCTTGTATCAAACTCACTCTCTTACTAATAACTATAAACCCTAATCAAAATATAAAAAGCAACTATCTGAAGATATTGCAACCCAAAGCAGTCACAAACTGGAAGGGTTATAACTTTTCAAAGAAGGGACGCACATTGGGTGAGACCTGTCTCTAACTGGCTTTTCATCTGAGGGCACTCCCCAGTCCATGTGGCACAAGGGGAGCAGACCAAGAGTCTGAGGCTTCTAGACTTCCTTGAAACTGTATGGTAAAATCCTAGAAAAGTGGGAGCAACAGAGGATGGAGCCCTAAATCTGCATTTAATTGCCTCTTAAAGTCTGGTTGAATACTTTGAATACATAAGGCAAGACAACAAGGAGCTCAAGTGGATAATAACATCTGTGTAGATTTCAGCTACTGTTCACAACAGGAGAGATCAATTTTAGAGTTTGAGTCCAATTGAGTAAGAGAAGATTGCTAAATACCTTAGTTAAGTTTCTACTGAGACATAAGTAAAATATACAAAACATACATTCTTTCAGTATTACTAGATAGAGAATGTGCTAACTGCAAATTACCTATAAATAATTAACCTATAAAAAAACAAAAAGGAAAAAAATCATTAAATCAGTAAGCCATCTCCCACACTTCCTATATTAAGCCATTGGGGAGTAGTAGAGCAGCTTGGGGGTGAGGAGACTACATGAACAACAGAAGAGAGGCCCTAACAGCAGGTTTAAAGTTGATTGAAAACAACCATGAGAAAAGAAAGGTCACCGTATGTAAGAAAATACTGAAAAGGTGTTCTACTACAGAGAAGGGACTTAAAAATGTAGGCAGAATGAGACTAGGAAGTCCTGGAAAGGTAAGGCTCCAGGGGAAAAGGGGATAAGCAAGGAAAGGCATCCCTCAGAGACTGCTACATAAAGGGAAAAAGAAGCAAGAAGGGGGAATTCAGAGTCTTGTAAAACAAGAGTATTTAAAAACTTAAAAATTAGAGAACACATAATCTCTCCTCCCGCTGCAATCCAGCAAAGAAACCATACTTGCTACACTGACAGAAGAGTTTTCTTGAACTAGAAAATTTCAAAAACACTAGAATCTGACAGTTGTCTACAGAAATACAAGTACAGTCTTCATCTACAGAAAACCAAAACAGAAAAACGAGAATCCAAAATTCAGCTAAAGAAAATTCTACCAAAATTTTTAGAAATGTGACATGGAAAAAGCCATAACAAAATACCCCAAGCTAAATTAAATATCCTCAAACATTTGGGGATATGAGTAATCATCTTGAATCAAAAATTAAAATCTGTAACTATGTGAGGTGATGGATGTTAACTACACTTACTGTGGTAATCATTTCATAATATATACATGTATCAAAACATTACGTTGTATACCTTAAACTAATACAATGTTATATGTCAACTAGATCTCAATAAGACTGGAAACAAAATTCAAAAGCTAAGAACAGAAATGGACACAAAAAGAGACAATATTACATTAGAAATAAGACTAAATTAAAAGACCCCAAGAAAGAATAGACTGAAATGAAAACATGCCAGCACTGATAAAAAAGAAAACCACTTAAAATAAAAATGAAGTAAAAAGTAGAAATAAAGTAATAAAAGTAGCGAGTAGAAAACAGGCAAAAAAAAAAAAATCATTTGTATAAATTGTAGTTCCTGAAAAAAAGGGGTGGGGGAGGGGAGAGACAGAACTTATATTTAAAACTACAATCCAAGAAAACTTTTCAAAAAGTAGATGACCTGAATCTAAATATGAATGGGCCTAGAGAGTACCCAGGAAAAGTTGACTCACAATCACCAATTTCAAGACCTCTTCTAAAAAAACTACCAGACTTTGAAGAACAACAAAAATCCTAAGTGTTATCAAAATCATCATTCAACCCTGTGTATTGCTGGTAGGAATGTACGATGGGGCAGCCACTATGGAAACCGGTATAATGATTTCTCAAAAAATTAAAAATAAAATTATCATACAATGTAACAATTCTACTTCTGGGTATATCCTCGAAAGAATTGAAAGCAGGAACTCGAACATATTTGTACACTCATATTTATAGCAGCATTATCCACAATAGCTAAACCACAGAAGCAATCCAAGTATCCATTAACAGATGAATGGATAAACAAAATGTGGTGTGTGTGTGTGTGTGTGTGTGTGTGTGTGTGTGTGTATACACACACACACAATGGGACACTATTTAGCCTTAAAAAGGAAATTCTGACACATGCTTCATGTGTCACGGATGAATTATGCTAAGTGAAATAAACCAGACACAAAAGGACAAATGTTGTATTATCCCACTTATATGAGGTACCTAGAGTAATCAAATTCATAGACAGAAAGTAGAATGATGATTGAGAGGGGCTGGGGGAAGGGGAAATATGGAGTTAATGTTAAATGAGTACTGAATTTCAGTTAGAAAAGACAAAAAAAGTTCTGGAGATGGAAAGAGGGGATAGTTGTACAACAATAGGCTGTACTTAGTGCTACTAAACTATATACTTAAAATGGTTAAAATAGTGATTTTTATGTTATATACACCACAAAAAAATCCATGGCAAAAAAAAATCATCATTCAAAGCAAGGCAAAATGTAGCTACTTTTACAAGAAACTTAAGAGATTATGAATGAAAGATTTTATATCCATCCAAAGAACTCTTCAAGCAAGACTATAAAAAAAGCTTTACACATGTAAGAGCTCAAGGAATTCTATAATCATGAGCTCTTTATGGGGAATCTACTAGAAGATAAATATTAAACATAAGACATGATAGGGGAAATTTCAGTTAAAAGACAATGGTGATCATTTACTCTATGTAATTGTAGATCCAGCACTAAATGGTGGGGAAGAGAAGAAGAAAAATATATATTAATGGTATATGACTGTCTGTCCTGATAAAGTAGAAATGGGGAAAAAGGGAAGAGGAAAATAGAAAAAGTACACTGTTGCATAGGCAATAGGTGGGAGTTAAAGGGAAAATACAAAATGAAGTTATAGAATTTCCAAAAAATAATGAAAACACTATAGATGGGATTCATTAAAAATAGGTGAGAAAAATTATAGCCTTAGACACTTTATTAAAAATAAAAGTAGAAATTAATCAACAGAAAAAGAGTCTATCTTCCCTATCATCCTCGTGTCTACTCAGGCACCACAACTCCTTTCCTACCTGTCCTATCAAATCAATCACCGCAGCCAACTGATTCCACCTCTGAGAACTCTCTCAATTCCTCTGCACCACCACATCAGCTAAGAGACAAGGTCAGTACCAACAGTCCCTCCTGACAGAGTCTCTGGAGACTATCTCCCAATATCCCATTTGGCCTCATTCATTGCTCCCAGAATAGCATTATATACACCTGGTTAAATTATTCTCTCATTTGGTAAATATTTATTAACCTCCAACTGTGTAAAACAAGCTCTATTTTAGAGGATACAGAAGTCACAAAGACAAAACATCTGTCCTCACTGACATTAAAGTCTAGGGCAGTGGTCCCCAACCTTTTTGGCACTAGGGACACGAACTCCTATGAGAATCTAACACCTGATGATCTGAGGTGGAGCTGAGGCAGTCATGCTAGTGCTGGGGAGCGACTGCAAATACAGATGAAGCTTTGCTCACTGGACCACCGCTCACATCCTGCTGTGTGGCCCGGAAGATGGACATATTAATAAAACACCCAGTACATTAGAAAGTGATGAGTGAGATGAAGAGAAACATAGCAGGAAGGCAAAAAGAAGTAACAGAAGTGGGGTAGGTTTTGGAATTTTAAATAGTGGTTAGGGAAGGCCTTGCTGAGAAGGTGACCAAGTAAAAATCTGAATGCTATGAGGGAATAAGCCAAGTGAATAACTTTGAAAAGAGCATCAGAGGCAAGAGAACAGTCAGTGCAAAGCCCTGGCATGGTTAATGTACAGAGACAGTTCACTGAAGCTGAGTGGTAGAAATGTGTTCAAGTGTAAATGTAGGGGGAGATCCTATCCAGCCTTGTAAGATACTGGTTTTGACTTTGAGATGAGAAGCCACTGGAGGGTTTTGAGCAAATGCATGACATGATTTGAGTGACATTTTAAAACATCACTCTGGTTGTTGTACTGATTAATATACCTTGGGGGGAAAGGGAGAAGCAAACAGACCACTCAAAGGCTATCTCAACCAGGTAAGATGGTGGCCTGGACCATGGTGGAAGCAGCAGAAGTTGCAGACTATTAGAGTCCAGATTTGCTTTTTGGTGATATAAGAGCAAGAAAATGTCAAGGATGACTCCAAAGGTTTCAGCCTGGGCAATCTGAAGGAAGGAGTTGCCATGTCTCTGTTCCTTGTCAGAGCTAAACTCCTTGAAAGAACTGTCTACATTCCACTAGGGTAGAGGAAGTTTGGGGGAGCTGATCAGACTTTGTTGTTGGTCTCATCACGGGTGGGATGCTGAAGAGATATTCAAGAGGAAATGTGAAGTAGAGAGTAGGAGATTAGAATTTGGAGTTGAAGGTAGAGATCTAGGCTGAACCGCAAAGAGATGGCATTTAAGGCCGTGAGAGTGGGCAGGGCCACCAAGGAGAGAGTGTGGTTGGAGAAGATGAGAGGTCTAAGAACAGAACCAGGGCCTTTGACAGTGGGTGTTTGGGAGAAGAGAAGCCAGCAAAAGAGAAGGGGAGGAGTTGCCTAAGAGGTAAGAGGAAAACCTGGAAGCCAAGAGCAACCATGTGAGAGGATATTTTAAGAAGAAGGAAATATGCAACTACATAAAATGTTGCTGAGAACTGACTGTGGCATTTAGCTACAGGGAAGTCATTGGTGACCTTGATAGGAATATTTTTTAGTGGGTAGAACTAAAAACACCTCATTGCAATATTTAAAATATGATGAAAGGATAGAAATGGAGACAGCAAGTACAGACAATTCTTTCAAGGAATTTGGCTCTAAAGGGAAAGACAAAGGGCAATAGCTAGAGGAGAAAGTCTTGGTCACTGCTCTGCTCAAAACACTTGAGTAGGTCCCTCCTACCCTCAGATCAAGTCCACACTCACCACTTGTCATTTAGGGCTCACTCTAATAATGCCCAACCCACACCTTTCCAATCAGACTCTCAATGTGAACTTCCCTCCTAGCCAGCAAGGACGAGTCATGTCTTCACACTACATCGTCCACCAAGTCTAGCCAGGTGCCAGGTACTGTATCAATGGCCCAAGAGGAGCAAGATGAGGTGCCCAACCCTTAAACAACCACTTCACAGTCCAGTGGGACAGTCAGACAGTCATGATGCAGACTGAGAGCCCTGGAGTCCTGATATAGCAAGTGTTCTGCGGCTGACAGGGAGACAGGGAATACTGCCTGGGAAAATACAGGAAGCTCTACAGTGGGATCACATCTGAGCTAAATCAACAGATACCAAAGCAGATGGGATGGAGAAATAAAAGCATACAATGGAATATATTTTTGTAAGGCTGTGTCTGACAACGGTGGGTAGTAGGGGAAGAAACTGAAAAGGTGACTTGGAGAAGTCAGAATAATAATAATCCTAATTAACAATTATTTAGTATTTCCTATGTACCAAGTGCTCTAACCTCATCTCAAGTGTTATCACACCCAACATCCCTATGAGGTGGACACCACTGATAACCTCCATTTAACATATGAGAAAAGAAGGCTCAGAGAGATCATATAACATGCTAATGGCTGCACAGCTAGAATACGGTGAAGCTAAGATTTGAACCCAGGCAGTCTGACTTTGCAGTTTAAACAGAAGCAAACAGATAATGAGAAAGGTCTCTTTCTAGCAGGTTAAATGGCAAGTCAGTACTGTCATGCTGCATAACGATGTTTTGGTCAATAACAGACCACACATACAATGGTAGTCCCATTAGATTATAATGAAGCTGACAAATTCCTCTTGTCTAGTTACACTGTCATAGCACAATGCATTGCTCACACATTTATAGAGATGCTGGTAAAAAACAAACCTATTGCACTGCCAGTCATATAAAAGTATAGCACATACAATTATGCACAATACATACACTTGATAATGATAATAAACAACCATGTTACTGGTTTATGTAAAAAAAAGTTTGCTGTAGACCAGTATGCTATGTTATGCCAGAAGCAGCCTCATATCTCTCATGCTTACAGCATCTAGATTGCATCATTTCCTCTTGTGTTTGATTTAATCTTGGGTTGTTCTATAAATTTAGTGTAGCCTAAGTGTAGAGTGTTAAAAAAGTCTACAGTAATGTACAGTCACGTCCTAGGCCTTCACATTCACTCACCACTCACTCACTGACTCACCCAGAGCAACTTCCAGTCCCATAAGCTCCATTCGTGGTCAGTGCCTATACAGGTACACCTCTTTTTATCTTTTATAACATATTTTTACTGTATCTTTTCTATGTTTAGATACACAAATACCATTGCGTTACACCTGCCTAGAGTATTCAGCACAGTAACATAGCTAGCCTAGGAGCAACAGGCTATATCATATGACCCAGGTGTGCAGTAGGTTATACCACCTAGGTTTGTGTAAGTGCACTCTATCTATGGTGTTTGCACCATGACAACATCACCTAACAACACATTTCTCAGGGTGTATCCCTGTCATTAAGCAGCATTTATGTTTACACCTTAGAAGACCAACTCAAAAGATGTGGGGAAAGAAGAACTCGAAGGTGGAGAAGAGACAGGAAGCTAGGGTGATGCAGGTGTGGAAACAAAGGAATCACGAGGTACTGCATAGGTGGAATTGAGAGGACACAATAGCCAACCAAATGGGAGGTAGGTATGGAAAAAAGAAAGAGGCAAAGAAAACTCAAGAGACCCAGCTTGTTCCACGAGTAGCAGTTGCAGCTGTTAACCAGGACTGGCAAGATAAGAAGAAATGGGAGGAAAGAGAGGCAGAGACAAGGAAAACCACCATGGTGAATGTCTTCCTCTCCTACCTCTGATGAGGGCTGTTCCAACTGACCAAAAAAAAAAAAAGTTTTTTTTTTTTGTAAATGATTGGACAAGAAAATATTAATTTGCTAGGTATAACAATGAAATTGTAGTTCTGTTAAAATAAGACGTCCTTATGTGTTAGAGATGCCTACTGAAGTATTTAAAAGTGAAATGCTATCACAAGGATTTGCTACAAACTAGTAAGGAAAAGAGTAAGTGACAGCACTGCATGGAACAAGAACAGAATGTTGATAACTTCTCAAGTAGACAAGCACTGCAAGTAAGCAGCCTGAGCTAATGCTGAGAAAAGAAATACTAGGGCAAGGATGGAGGGGTCATGAATGAGGACACCAGGAATGAAGAACAGTCCCCATGAAAATCTTCACCCTTAAAATAGGCCTTGTTTCCTGGGGAAACCAGCTGGGGCCCTAATCACTGAGGGGACATCGTAGGGCACAAGATGTCAAAGTTGAGGAAAGGAAACCCACCAGTGGTTCAGCATACAAAAGGTAAGTGGTTCCTACCTGAAGCTGGGCTGTCAGGGGCCCAGGAATCCTCCCTTTCCCTACTAGGCAGTCCTCTTTGGGCAAGCAGGAGTCATAGGTAGGGCCGAACAAGAACAAAAGGTTCAAGAGAGTCACTGGAAATCCTAAAGTTTCAGCAGGGTAGGGCCTTCTCTTCCTTTAAGGCAACAGAAATGGACCGACCACAAAAGAAAAGACTGTGGGCAGCTTGCTGGGAACAGAACTGATATGCAGACTGTGAACACTGCCTGCACGGACACGCTACCGATGCTGACCCTGAGCTCTTAATAAGGAAAGTTAATACCTACCTGACACTCAGTATATACCTACCTGACACTCAGTATATACCATACAGAGACTGTCCCAGGCACTGTATGAGTTTTACCGCTTTCTACTCTCACAACCCAATAAGTATAATTTATTATCTTCATTTTACAGATAAGAAAATTGAGGCGCAGTTAGGTCAGTCTTCTGACCCAGGGGACATAACTATAACTGACAGAGCATGGATGAAATATGCTTTGGAGGCCATGCTCTTAAACAGGGCAGTGATGGTGAACCACTGTGGGTTATGAGGATTCTCAGTATACCATTTTGAAATGAATAAAAAGTGGTCATGAGGTGACAAGCACTGAATTTGGGTGATGGGTCTATGGAGTTCTACTTTCTGTCTGAAATTTCTCGTAATAAAAAGTTAAAAGTGAAACTTAAAATCCCAAAGCATGGCCACACCAGAGATGTGGGAATCCATGATGCTTGTGGTGACAGTCCCCGGGACCTTTGAATAGCTTGCCAATTGCCCGAGCTCTTACTCCAAGGCTCGATCCCAGAGGCGACCTGCCAAATCGAGACCCTTAGATAACGCCAAAATGGCCACTCCCAACACCTAGTCCAGGCGAGGCACATTTGGCCATGCAAGCCCGCTCCTCGCCCCGCCTCAGCACATCGGAGGAGTAGCTGGGCCCTAAGTAAGACTATCAGCCCCCATCCACCAAAACCCCAGACACATGGACCCAGGGGTGGACCCCACTCCACCACCTGGGAAATATCAGGCTCCCCAAAACCTACTTACTCAACGCCTCAAAACTGTGGCGTGAGCGACTCCCTCTCTCCAAATCGCTCTTTCGACCCAAACTACATGTCCCAAACCACAGGAATCCTAGGACGAAAGGCAGGAGCCCAGCACCCATCATTACTGGGTTTCACAGCTGAGCTTCACCCACGTCCCTCGGAAATCTGCGCCCACACCCCCAAATAAGACATCCAAGAGAACACGGCCTGAGCCACGACAACGCGTCCCCACCACTACCTCCACTCTTCGTCATCTGCACTATTCCCAGCCTCAGCCCACAGACTACCCTTTCAGGACCTACCTTTCTGCGCAAGGAAGTACACGGGTGCGGCAAAGGTCCCGCGGGAGTCTCACCAGCGCCACTAAAGAACAAGGGGTCACTTCAGCCACCAGCTGGGGAATCTTCTCCGGCAGCAGGCTGAGACTACACTACCCAGAATCCTCTACCTGGAGCGGGGACTACACCTCCCAGGATATTCGGCGCGCCCAGAAGTGCGCTGGCGGCCAGCAGCTCCCATTGGCTTCCAAGGCTGCCGTTTCTGGGTGACGTTCCCCGGTCACTGGCTAATGGCCACTGTGGCACTTGGATTCTCCCTTTTTTTTTTTCTTGAAACCACGTTCACAAAACATGTAGACGGCCCTGGGTGAAGCTCTCTGCTGTGCTATGTCCCCTTGTCTAACACCTTTGCCTCAAAGACCACACTCTCCGGAGACGCCGGCAGTAACTTCCGCATCCGGTGTCAGGCCCGCCCTCAGCGTGCGGACGTGACGTCATCTTCCCAACAGGGGATTTGCTGTTCTGATCCTGGGTTTGACATGGTTTGGCTTCCGAGCGGCAGTCAAGATTTCCAGCTCCTGCCGTGGGTTACAAAACTGTGCCCGGTGTTCTCTGAGCGCATGGCAGGCGTGGTCTCGTCCAGCTCACAAACCCTGATCGAAGCTGGGAGCGGTACATCATTCTTCGCGAGATCTCGTCAGTGCAAGGTTGACCCGGATTCTGAGCGCACGTTCTCAAACTGAACATCCTATTGCGAGTACCCTGAGACCTTTTTCCTCTATTGTAGTACACAGAATTATGGGCAAACTCGTTCATCTTTTGAGGGGAAAGGAACCTCATTCTTGGACCATAGCTTGGCTGTCGGCTTGGCTGTCTGGGTCTTTTTTCGGTGCTGTGGTCGAGGACAGGGCTACGCTGTTGCCGTCTGGAACACAACTGGGGAGCGGGAGAGCAAGCTGCACTTCACTTGTGGAAGGGAATTTGCATCCCGGCACCCTCTCAATTCTCTTCATTTAGGTATGCTTTCTGAAACTTGTAAGACCAAGAAAGTGCCCACGTGGCCTAGAGAGCCAGGAAGAGACGAGAATTTTCGAAAGTTCTTTCTTAGCTCCCGAAGGATGAATCTGTTCTCTTCTCTTGCCTCTATTTTCTTCTTTTGACCCTAGGCTTCCTTGTTCCTAGTGAATTCAGTTCAGCTCTGGTCCCGGATAAGTGAGAACCCTCTCTTGACCTCTCTCTCAGCCCCACCTGTAACTCAGTCATTCACCTAGAAAGTAGTTATTAACACGCAGGGAAGTTGAAAGTAATTATGCAAGGACTTCCATGTTTAAGTGTCCAGTGAGGCGAAGGGCAAGGATAACTGGGATCTCAGGGTCCTGGCGGTAAGAGACTAGGGAAAACTTCCAAGATAAGGGGCTGTCTAAACTCCCCTGAGGGGAATAAGCAAGTTGAAAAATTGGAGAAAGGCATTTGGCAAGAGAGCAGGAAGCAAGGTCAGAGTCTCAGGGTCTGAGTCACTGGGAAGACTGCCCTGGGCTCAGTTACGGTGTTTTTCAGTGGGGAATGGTTTTGCATCTGTCCAGTTTTTCATGCATATAGGCAAGGATGCCATCAAGCTGTCCACATGTGGCAAACAGATGTTTGGTTTGGCCACCCTCGCGTTCCATATTTGAAAGAGTTCTCAGTATTTAATAATATTTCCATATAGAAATCTGGATTGCCTGCTTTCTAAAAACACTCCTGCTTGCCTGTTTCTCCATCTCTTCCTTCCCTGTAGTAATTCCCACCCCACTCTGCCCTGCTTCATACCTCATCCGGAACTTCTCCTCTTCTCTAACTCTTCTAAATCCTATCCATCCTTCAAGACCAAATTCCCAGCACTCTTTCACAAGACCATCCCTGGTTTCTATCCTATAATGACTTTTTGAGAGTCCTCTGACCCTGGCTGTACCTGGGAGCTTTTAAAAATACAGTGCCTGAATACCACTTCTAAGATTATGAGTTTGGGTTGGGGGCCTGGCATCCATTATTTGTTACAAAGCTTCTTTCATCCCAAGGAAGTGTCATGTGATAATGTGCAGGAAAGACCCTGTTTTGGAAAATCAAAAGTATAATTGTTGGTTAGTTGTTGCTATTACTGAACTGCATAGGGTTGATCATTTACATCAGTGCTTCTCAAATGGGCATACATATCATCTGGGATCTTGTAAACATGCAGGTTCTGAATCAGCATGCCTGGGGTGGAGCCCAAGCATCATCATTTCTAACAAGCTTCCAAATGATGTTAATGAAGCTTGTCAATATCAGACTACACTAGGTAGCAAAGATTTAACCCATTCAGGGCTCAGATCCTTAAAGCTAATACAGTTAGATTGAGTAATCTCCAAATTCCTAAAACTCAGAAAGACTGTGACTGTATATGTTTTATGTGGTTGTCCTCAATTCAAAACACCTCAAGTTTTGGAACTCTGTTTTTGCTTGTAAACCCCATAATTGCCAGAATAGGACCCAGATGGTAGATAACTGATGTTGGTTGGATAGAGATGGGAATTAATGGTCTTGGAATCCAAGTACCAGGATTTAAAAACTGACTCACAGAGCAGTTTAAATCCTTAAATGCAGAAAAAGCAATGCAAGAAACAGCTGTCAGGCATAACTGACCTTTACCTTAGGATTGGACTTGACAGCAACAGTGTTTCCCATGACTCTTCCCCACCCCCCAGGAAAGTCTGTTTTATTGTGTGTATGTACAATCGAAAATAAGTAGATAGGTGTGTGTGTGTGTGTGTGTGTGTGTGTGTGTGTGTGTGTGTGTACTACAGGCCTTTTTTCCAGGTTGGATTCTGTTCCTAGATATTCTTGCTTCAAGTAGGGGAGATTTTTCATCCACCTAATAAGGAGTAGATAATGTGCTGTCTACTAATCTGAGGTTCCCTTCTCTTATCCCTTTTACCACTGCTGAGAGTCCACACCACTTCAGTGGTGCCACACTCTGGGCTTGCCCATCCAGTTTAGCTCTGAGTTCTGAAATGGCAGCTTAAACTATTTCCTATAGTTGACTCATTTTTTTCCCCTATGAGCAGGAATTCCATTTTTCCAAACTAAAACTCATCACCCAACTGGAGCTTTCTAGGAGGAGCCACAAGATCTGCTGACTCCAGTCTAGGTAAGGGAGAGCCGAGTGCAGTTGACACAGCAGTTTCCTTCTCTAGCTTACACAGTCTCTGTTCATGCATTTATTTCAGCTGGACTAATCTTAAATGAGAACCAACCCTGTATGTCCAAGCTTGCCCAAGAAATTGTGTGTTGAGTGTCAGAGGGAGCTAATTAATACCTTTTTCTCTCCTACTTGCGTTCTTGTATTCTAAGCCAATAAGTTTGGCTTAGGACATTTGGTCCCAATTGACTATATGATCATGGGCAAGTGCTGGCCTTCTCCAAGTTGGTCAATATCATGCGTTTCAGTGCATGAAACAAGAGTGGCACTAATGTGCCCTGTGAAGAGACAAGAAACCCCAGTCTCATGGCCTGTGTCATACTTTAACTTTTATATATATTATGATCCCCAATCTTACGGCATTACATTTAAAGGATTAGTTGTATTATAAGGAAATTAAGAAAAGAAAAAAATAAGCCTTACATTGTAGCATAAGCACCTGACATTAAGCTTTTGATTGCCAAGGCACCCATTTCAAAGACATCCATCTCAAATAAATGTTACCATCTGTATGATGGCCGCCAGCTTCACAGCTAGATAAGGAACCAGGGTGCCCTTTCCATGAAGGATCCTCTTTCAGAAAGGTCTAGGTAACCTAGATAATTGATCATTTAAGTGACCCCACTTTTCCCCTCTCGCACCCTAATTACCACTGTTTTAATTTGGCTATTGTATCCTTAATAATTTTCAGCCTCTTTTTTAATCTCTTCTCCCTTTGTGTCTTCTCAAATTATACATATTTTAGACTGATTGTCTCACAGTTTACTGAGGCTCTGTCCAATTTTCTCTAGTATTTTTTTCTGTCCGATTGGTTAATTGCTTTTGATTTGACTTCAAGCTCACTGACCTTCCTTTTGCCATATTCAATCTCTTAAGCCCATCTGGTGAATTTTTAAATTTTATTTATTATACTTTTCAGTTCTAGAATTCTTACTTGGTTCTTTTTTCATAATTTCTGCCTTTTAGCTGAGATTTCCCCCCATTTGTTCACTCATTAAGTGCATAGGTTTTAAAAATATATTTATAATAGCTGTTGTAAAATCTGCTAAACCTCTGGGCCATCTCAGAATCTGTTTCTGTTAAGTGCTTTTTTCCCCCTCTTGACTATGGGTCATACTTCCTGATTCTCTATGTGTTCAGCAGTTTAAAAATTATATACTGGGAATTTTTGTTGACGACTAAATTCTATGTTCCTCTGAGGGGTGTTCTTTGTTGTAGGTAGTTTAATTACTGACTGGTCATTTTGAACTTATGTATCCTTCATTTTATGCTTTGTAGGGGTAGATCTTTGAAAATTCAAGGTATTTATCAAGCCCCTCTAACTTGGCAGGACTCAAACTTCAAGTTCCTTCACCCATGCAAACATTAAGTCTTTATTTTAGTTTCTATTAGAGTGTATCTAGGGAAGATCTTTCTTTAAGGTGTGGTTTTTGCTCCTATGGCATGGCCTTTCTGGTTTCTCAGATTGAGGCGTTAATGAAATCTGTCTATTCTGGGTGGGTCAGAACTTCTACAATTGCCAGCCTTGCTCAACTTCTAGTATTTCTGTTCTCTCAACCCTACAGCAGCTGTTCTCTGGTAATCCTTGCCTTGTTCACCCTTGCAAAGCCCACCAAGGACAGGCTCTGCACAGTTACCTCCCTCTGATCTGCTCTATAAATTTTATTTTTTACCATCCCTGAAGTCTTTTCTGTCACCTTACCTTAGTGAGACCAGTGTGCTCTGGCTCCACCACCCTATATCATAGTCATAAATTGTCCCCAAGCCTGGCACTTAGGGAAAGTGCGGAACTCACCTGAGTTTCCCATATCTCAGGGATCACAGTATTGTACTGTGGTCCAATGCCTGAAAATAGTTGCTTCATACTTTCTCCAGTGTTATGGTTATTTATGATGAGAATGATGCTTTGGTACCAGTTATTCCATCATGGCCAGCAGAGCAAGTTTACTTGGTAACTACTTTTAATCACAAAATTTATATTTCTTTTTTTAGTCAACCTAATTGTAGAACTAATCCTTTACATGGGCAACTAATTTATTAGAATCAATAGGGCATTCAGCCTTAAGGAAATTGTAGCATTTGCAACATGGATGGACCAGGAAAAAAAAAATGCTATGTGACATAAGTCAGTCTCAGAAGGACAAGTACTCCATTATTTCTGTCATCTGAGGCATCTAAAACAGTCAGAGTTATAGCAGTAGACAATAGAATGATGATTACCAGGAGACTGAAGAAGGAGGATAATTAGGGGTTGTTCAATGTGTATAAATTACAGTTTTGCAAGATGAGTAAGTTCCAGAGATCTGCCAAATAACATAGGGCTTATACTTAACAATAAGGTATTACGTACTTAAAAATTTCTTAAGAGGGTAAATCTCAGGTGTTCTTAATCACACAAACACACAAAGAGACACAAGGAAACTTTTGGAGATGATGAATGTGTTTGTTACCTGGATTGTGCTGATAGTAACATGAGTGTGTATGTATGTCCAAACTCACTAAATTTTATATTAATTATATGCAGGTTTCTGTATACTAATTATATCTCAATAAAGTTGCTGTTTGGGGGCAAAGAATTATTAAGGCCACAGCTGAATTAGGTACTTTAACTGAATGTTGGGTTTGTCACCCTTTCTCTGGAAAGCCAATGAGGTAGGTACCTTAGTAGGGTATCCTACTAAAAAATCATCAGCTATAATTGTGATAAGATTGATCCACAGAAAAAGTTAATTTATGTTTCACATCGATTCACAAAAATGCACCTGACAGGTAAATGATATTTAGTAACAGTTTTGAGGTAAAATAAGGTCATTCAATGGATTAAAAGTTTTAAAGGTATGTGGTTGGTGTTATTATTTTTGAAAATATAACATGAATATTTCAGCTATATGATATTTTAGCTTTTCTGTAAAACCTTATAATACATAATTGTGCCGATGTTAAATTACAAGACATAACTAATAACACTCATAACATTCATTGTCCTTGTTATAGTTGAATTAATTACACCTTTAAAGTATAACCTTAGGTATATTTTGTTACATTGACTTCCTGACATCTAAGAAATGCACTTATAGAATGTACCAAATTTACGCTGGTAGTACCCCTTCTGGCTTGATGTATTCATGCCAAGGTATGATCACCACATAATACTGGTCTTGGAGAAAGGAAGAAATCTGCCACTGAGTAAAGATTTTATGTCATTAGTTGGTTTAGTATGTCAGTACTCCTTGCTGAGATCTCAAATGACTTAATCCTCTCTCATCAATGTTCCTGTTGAAGTGCAGACTTCCTAGGAGTTGGAGATAACTGGTTTCCATTGCTTTGTGTCCAAGTTTCTCCCTAGGGTTTGAGTGCTTGAATTTAGTAGGCTACATGTGACACCTGTCCTTTATGCTGGCAGTCATGGCCTCTGTAAACTGTATCTACTATACAAACTGAACAGAAAAGGCTTAAATCACTTGCTGCAAAGATGCCGAACAAGGAATTGCTTTGAGATATTTATGGACCAAACAAGTTGGCATTTGTTTGCTGGCTATCACTTTACTTGTATTTGGATAAATGCTTATGAATAATAAAGTTCAAGAAAAAGCCAATAAGTATCCCAGGTAGGACAAACTCAACTGTTAAATTTTCTTTTACATGACATGGTTTGGCGAAATAGGAAGTTGGCTGAAGAATCTTCTACAAATGATATTTAGGCTATTTTTGTCCTTATTCCTAATCATTGCTACTGTCAAGTATATTGTTAACAGGATAGTAAACGCTTTCACAGGGCTACCAACCCATTGGTTCAAACCAGATATATTAAAAGGGAATTGAAGTGACTCTGATAGAAACAAGGAAATCCTATGAGAATGATTCTGAAAAGTCTGGAGATGTAGAATGGAAAACTTGATAATTTGGCTATTATTGGTTTGGTCATCCCATCATTTTAGAAAAGAAAGGATCAAAAGGAGGGATAGTAAAAGGAAAATATTTTATTTACAGCAGCTCTTACTTAGGAGATAATAAAACTGAATGCTATCTCCCTTCAGCTAGATCTGGTAAGACCCATGAAATTTAAATGACCCCATTAAGACAAAAACTTGTTGTCTCCAACTTAAGAATTTTTCTTGACATCTGAAAAATGGAACCTCTTTTAACCAATCATGCAACAGTTCTATGGATTCATTCTGACCTCCCCAGAGTGCTAGTTTTTAATCTTTGGTGAACAGTCACAATGAAACATTCTTTTTACTTTCTAATATTCTAAAACAAATGAAACTTCCCCTCAATGAACAACCTTAGGAAATTTTTTCAGTGGTGCATATAGCATGTAGTAAATTCAGCCTTTTTCTTTTCTTAAGCTCCAGTAGTTTTTGTTTTACATTAGAAAATGAAACAAAAATACTACATATGAAAGCAGGATTCTGATCATAGCAAATCCACTGTATTAAATGATTTTATTATTGAAAGAAAAGATTAAAAAGATAAGAAAATAGAACCTTCAACCCAAGTTAGAAAAAAATAGCAAAAAGAAACAAAGGCATAAATGAACGACATGGAAAACAGACAGTGAACTGTAATAAAACTTGAGAAGTGATTAGAACTCATTACCTGTTAGCTAGGGTTCATTACTGTTGCTTTCACGTTCCCCTCCAATCGCCTTCTAGTCTTACCTTTACCAGGTGATTTCTCACAAGTTTTGCTGCACTTCTGTTCCTGATAGTGTGTGGTTTTCTTTTGCTTAGAGAAACATTTCATTGAATAGTTTTCTTTTAATTTGGAAATACATATTTCTTTTTAAAACTGTAGACTTTTTATTTGGAAATAATTTTAAACTTACAGAAAGTTGCAAAAGTAGTACACAGAACAGCAATATACCCTTTACCCAGATTCACCTATTACTGACATTTTGTTCCAGGTTCTCTTATTTGCCCAAATGAGCAAGCTTCC
>NW_011888788.1:13704148-13743704 GCF_000151845.1 Pteropus vampyrus | reverse complement strand
TATGTACTTTTTTCTAGAACCATTTTTAGGTAAGTTGATTGATCATATGTCATTGATCCTTAGATATGTCAATGTATACCACAGTAGTTACCCAGCTCAGTAAATTTAACACTGATGCAATACTTTTACATAACCTACCATCTGTAATCAAACTTGACAATTTACCCAATAATGTGTTTTATAACATTTTTCCCCCTCTAGTACAGGATCCTGTCTAGGATTTTAGATTTAATTGTCGTGTCTCTAGTCTCTTTTAATTTGGAATGTTTCTATTTTTTGTCCTTTATGACAATATAATTCTTGAATAATGAGGGCCTTCTTTTTGGTACCTGAGCATTTCTTACATGGAGTTTGTATAATGTTCCCATGTGATTAGATTCAGGCTGTGCAATTCTAGTCAGAGTACTGACATGAATGCAGTTGTGTCCTTCTTAGGGTATCACATTTGGTGATGCCTCATTTCTACCTTGTACAGTTACTATTTTTTTACTTGTATCTAACAGCATCTCTGAGGAGACTCTTTAAGAACATACACCTATTAATGATCCTCACCTAAACCAGTCTTTACTGTGTTGGTTTACAAAGCTATGATTTTCCAATGCCAGCACTCCTTCTGTACGTTCCAGTTGGCATTGAACATTTAAATGGAATGCTGTTTTAAAAGAGAAAATAAAGTATTTCCAGGTAACAGTGAGAGATGGATGTGCAAACTCCTGATAACAATGTCACTGGGGCTATTCAGAGGCTCAGTGAGCTGTGAAGGCTTGGAGAAGGGAACATTAGGTGGAGAGTGGCAGGAGGCAAATTTGCTGAGGGAAATTGGAACTCCATGAACTTCCTACCCTGCCTGGCTGAAGTGTCCAGACTCGATCCTATGCACTGGTGACCTTATAAAATTATAACAACATAACACCTAATTGTTGAGGATAGGAATTTTATTGATGTATTAATTTTTTATTTAAATAATGCATCCATCTACATATATATCAAATATATTCAGAAAAGCTGATTGTTTTTCAATGTTATTTTTTTTTACCATGTTCATAATTAAGCAAGACTGAGTGTCATGAACAGAATTTTTTAAAAAATGACAATAATGCCAACAGCAGTGAGGAGCAGACCCTTGAAGAATGAAGAGATTAAAAGCAATAAGACAAGATAAAGAGAATAAAGGACTGGAGGTAGCTCTGGTAAAGACAAGTGAGATTTATCATCAATGGGCAACTGGGAATCATCAGAAAACCCATCTAATGTAGACCTCAAACTTGAATATGCTGGGTATCCTGATAAGATGCAGATTGTGATTTGGGGACTTGAGCTTTCCAGTAAGGGAGGTGCTCCTGGTTGAGGCCTACACTTAGAGTGATCATTCTCCAGGAGGCATGTTGTAAATGACAAGGAGGTGAACTTCAGAAAGAGCAGCCAAGTGAGTTCTGTCCTGGAAGTGAATTGACAAGATAGCTCAGTCTTGATGAGAATGAGCAGTCACTACCTAGTGATTCCATTGGGATTTTGGTTCCCATTATTTCTGCGAGGGCCCGATGACCCAGGTGTGACTCAACCTCAGGTATGAGCTACTATATTTAAAGCTCTTTCAGAAGCCAATGACAAGATGTGCTTTACCCACATCATGTCATCGAACCCGCGCACACCCTTTTTATGGATAAAAATCCAGAGCTGATAAGTAATTTCACCATGGTTATGCAGCCAGTAAGTTGCAGAACACAAATCTGAACCTACTTGTTTCCAAAACCCTGCTCTTAACACACATTAATTAAGTGCCCACCCCATGCACAGGATCATAAGATGAGTGCATTGCACTCTTTGCCCTCTGTTGACAAAAACTAAGGGGGCAAAGAATGTGTCAGTTATTACCATCCAGCCACGTTCATGCGGAGAAATACCACCGAGGTACTAGCCTCCCACTATGAAGACTTCTTTGGTTAGAAATATAGTAAATGCCCTTTTACAAAGCAGAATCCTAAAAGCTGAATAAGCTGGAATAACATATTTAAAGATAATAAATATTTAAATCTACCTCAAGTCTTTTCCTTTCAATATTTTACTTCGAGAATTTTCTAACATAAAAGTTGGGAGAATCATATAGTGAATATCCAGATGCCCACTACAGTTAACATTTTACTATATTTTTTGTCGCACACTTCTATCATCCCTCTATCCATCCATCAGTCCATCTAATTTTTAATTCATTTCAAAGTTTTAGATACCAGTTCATTTCACCAGTAAACTCTTCAGCATGCATAGCATTAACCAGAGTTCAATATTTGTTTAGTTCTTCTTAAAAGTAAAATTGACTTACAATGAAATGCACAAATCTTAAGCATACCATTTAGTGAATTTTGACAAATGCAGATGCCTATGAAACCCAAACTCTCCTCTAGATATAGAATGTCCCCATCACTCCAGAAAGTTCTCTCATGTCCCTTGTTAATAAACCCTCATCCACACAGCCTCAAAGGCAATGACTAGTTAGTGAATTCTGTCCTAGAATTTTATATAAATGGAATTAGCTTTTTCTTTTTGAGAAGTCCTTTGGTCTTAGAAAACAGTTGCATATTAATTAGATTCCACGTGTGTGTGTGTGTGTGTGTGTGTGTGTGTGTGTGTGTGTGCGCGCGTGTGTGCGCACGCGCGTGCGCACATGTGTATGTAAGAATTAGTCTATAGGAAACATTTATTTTCACTGAGTCGTAAGGAAGATTGGAGGGTTGCACGGGCATGTCATTCACAACAAGCTACACACATCAACACCCTAAATCAAGGAGCATCACAGTCTCATATGAGAGAGCGACCCCCAGAGTGGGAGAGTCAATGGCTAACAGCAGTTGGCCCCAAGCTGGAGATCCTAGGCCTCCAGGTATGCTTGGAGTTACCTTTGAATCCTTATTGTTATATTTTGTATTTCAAAATGTCAAATAGAAGTGATACATCAACTTACCACAAGGCAGCACAGACTGACAAAAATAGCTCCTCCCCCCTTGGTTTTGGCTGTTATTATATAATCATAATAGTTAACATTTCCAGAATATTTGCTCTGTCTCAGTCTGTTTTAAGTGGTTTACACATCATTGGATAATACCAGTCAGTAGCATAACCTCTCAGACATGGTAATTGTGTCTGTACTTTTAAAAGTGAGAAAACACATTTTCCTCTAAATGTGTGCATTTTTTTGGTAGGCCAAAAACATTTAAAATATGAGATCTATGAAGAAAAATAATGGAAGAAATGGCTAGGCTAAAAAGAAACAAGCCTCTCTTCAGTTATTAAGGAAAATCATTACTGGAGAGCCATTGGGGTCTAAAAATAATAGTTGACTTTAAAAATGGTTTGATTTTTTAAATCATGTATTGAAAATATGCGTAGTTAACATTATAGGAAGTTGAAGTTGTAAATCATAAGAAATAGGCACAATAAATTTATGATTAGTTACCCTTAATTTTAAAATTTATATATATTTTTTCTTAAGATTTTAAGGAACCGCTTTGTATTATTCACTGTAAAAAAGAAAATCAAGCAGTACAGAACTGCATGAGGAAGAAAAAAGACCCCAAATCCCATCACCCAGAAATAATATTCATTAACATTTGGTGAATGTCATTTAAAGCTATGAATAACAAAGATGGAAGGAGAGATAATTATAGTTAACTTTTGAGCCCTGTACCAAGTACTTTACATGGATTACCTGTAAATGATAAACTAAGAACAATTAATCCCATTTTACAGGTGAACTCAAACACAAAGCATGAATAACTTATCCAGGGTCACGCTAGCAATCTGAATCAAGAATTCATACTCTTAACCACTTTGTTATAGTTTTACAACATTAAGATTATATTAGTCATGCTATTTGAAAGATTTTACATATTGTTAGATTTACTTGAATTTATAGAAAAAAGGGAAATTAAATGAATCTATAAATGAATCTAAATGAATTTTGAACATCAGCTAAACATTTATAATATGAACCCCTCCTCTAAATTATACCTCTAAAAATAAGGAAAAAAGATTATGAAAAACATAAAACAACCAAAGAATTTTTAACCACATACTTCAATTTTATTTTATTTTTTATTTTATTTTATTTTTTTAATTTTTAGTTAAGGTTATTGAGGTAACATTGGTTAATACAATTATATAATTTTTAGGTGTACATTATCATTTGACATCTGCATATTCTATTGTGTGTTTACCACCCAAAGTCCAGTTTCATTCAGCTACTATATATCTGATCCCGTTTACCCACTTCACCATCCCCCTAAACCCTATATTTGACCCCCTTTACCTTCTCCTTTACCTCTCCCCTCCTGCCCCGCCCCACTAGCAACCACTAGTCTATAGTCCTCTGGTAACCACTACCCTATAGTCCATGTCTGTTTGTTTGTCCTGCTCGTTTGTTGCTTTTGGTTTGTATCCCACATATAGGTGATATCATGTGATTTTCACCTATATCCCACATATAGGTGATATCATGTGATTTTCTGTCTGGCTTATTTCGCTTAGCGTGATTATCTCGAGGTCCATCCATGTTGTCATAAATGGCAGTATTTCATCTCTTCTTATGGCTGAGTAATATTCCATTGTATATATGTACCACAGCTTCTTTAGCTAATCATCTATTGTAGGACACTCCATGTCCTGGCCACTGTGAATAATGCTGCTATGAACATCAGTGTGCAAACATTTTTATGGATATGATTTTTTAAGTCTTTGGGGTAAACAACCAGTAGAAGGATTGCTGGATCATATGGTAGATCAATTCTTAGTTTTTTGAGGAATCTCCATACTGTTTTCCATAGTGGCTGTACCAATTTTCAGTCCCACCAGCAGTGTATGAGGGTTCCTTTTTCTCTGCATCCTCTCCAGCATTTGTTATTACTTGTCCTGTTGATTATAGCCATTCTACCAGGTGTGAGATGGTATCTCATTGTGGTTTTGATTTGCATTTCTCTAATAGCTAGCGATGTTGAGCATCGTTTCATATGTTTGTTGGCTATTTGTATGTCATCTGGGGGGAACTGTCTGTTCAGATCCTCTGCGCATTTTTTTTTGATTGGATCATTTGGGTTTTTTTGTTGTTATTGAGTCGTATTGAGTTCTTTGTATACTTTGTATATTAGGCCCTTATCAGAGGTGTTGCTTGCAAAAATATTTTCCCATTCTGATGGTTGTCTTTTACCTTGTTGATAGTTTCTTTTATTGAGCAAAGCTTTTTAGTTTGATGTAGTCCCATTCATTTATTTTAGCTTTTACTTCCCTTGCCTTTGAGGTCAAATTCATAAAATCCTCTTTAAGTCCAAGGTCCTTGAGTTTCATTCCTATATTTTCTTCTATGTATTTTATTGATTCAGGTCTTATATTTAGGTCTTCAATCCATTTTGAGTTAATTTTGGTGTGTGGTGGTAGACAACAGTCTAGTTTCATTCTTTTGCATGTGGCTTTCCAGTTTTCCCAGCACCGTTTATTGAAGAGGCTTTCCTTTCTCCACTGTATGTTTTTGGCTTCTTTGTTGAAAATTATTTGCCCATATAAATATGGGTTTCCTTATGGACTCTCGATTCTATTCCACTGGTCCATGTGTGTGTTTTGCTGCCAATACCATGCCGTTTTGTTTACTGTCTCTTTGTAATATAATTTGAAGTCGGGCAGAGTGATGCCTCCAGCCTTGTTCTTTTTTCTCTGGGTGGCTTTAGCAATTTGGGGTCTTTTGTGCTTCCATACAAATCTGATGATTTTTGTTCTATTTCTTTAAAGAATGCCAATGGGATTTTGATGGGGATTGCATTAAATCAGTATAAATGCTTTAGGTAATATGGTCATTTTGACTATGTTGATTCTTCCAAACCAAAAACACAGAATATCTTTCCATTTCTTTGTATCTGCTTCAATTTCTTCTAATAGAGTCTTATAGTTTTCATTACATAGGTCCTTCACATGTTTCGGAACACTATGGATTTTTGAATGTTGATTTTGTATCCAGATACTTTACTGTATTTGTTTATTGTTTCTAGTAGTGTTCTTGTGGAGTCTTTAGGGTTTTCTATAAAAAGAATCATGTTATCTGACAGTCTGATTTCTTCATTTCGTATTTGGATGCCTTTTATATCTTTCTCTTGTCTGATTGCACTCACCAGTACCTCCAATGTTATATTGAATAACAGAGGTGAGAGTGGACAGCCTTGCCTTGTTCTTGATCTTAGAGGGAAAGTTTTTATTTTTTCACCATTAAATATAATGTTGACTGAGGGTTTGTCATAGATGACCTTTTTATGTTAAGGTACTTTCCTTATATACTGACTTTGTTAAGTGTTTTGATCATAAATGGATGCTGTATCTTGTCGAAGGCTTTTTCTGCATCTATTGATATAATCATATGATTCTTATTTTTTAATTTGTTTATGTGGTGTATCATATTAATTGATTCATGTATGCCGAACCATCCCTGTGCCTCTGGGATAAAGCCCACTTGATCGTGGTGTATAATCTTTTTAATATGTTGCTGTATTTGGTTCACTAGTATCTTATTTAGGATTTTTGCATCTGTGTTCATGAGAGCTTTTGGTCTGTAGTTTTCTTTTTTTGTGTTATCTTTACCAGGTTTTGGTATCAGAGTAATAATGGCCTCCTAAAATGAGTTGGGAAGTATTGCATTCTCTTTGATTTTTTGGATAGTTTGAGGAGAATAGGTATTAAATCTTCTTTGAATGTTTGGTAGAATTCACTGGTGAAGCCATCTGGTCCTGGACTTCTACTTTTTGGTAGGTTTTTGATGATTGTTTCAATTTCCATACTGCTGATTGGTCTATTTTGATTTTCCAGTTCTTCTTGATTCAGTCTAGGAAGGTTGTATTTTTCTAAGTGCTGGTCCATTTCTTCTAGGTTATTAAATGTGGTGTTATATATTTTTTCATAATATCCTTCTATGATCCTTTGTATTTCTGCAATATCAGTAGTAATTTCCCCGCTTTCATCCCTGATTTTGTTTATTTATGTCCTTTCTCTTTTTTCTTTAGTGAGTCTAGCCAGGGGTTTGTCAATTTTATTAACCTTCTCAAAGAACCAACTCTTTGTTGCATTTCTTTTTCTTTTTCTTTTTTCAATTTCATCTATTTCTGCTCTAATTTTGATGATTTCTTTCCTTCTGCTGACTTTAGGCTTCATTTGTTATTCCTTTTCTAGTTTTTTAAGATGAAGCGTTAGGTTATTTATTTGGGCTGGTTCTTGTTTTTGGAGATAGGCCTGTAATGATATGAACACTCCTCTTATGACCACTTTTGCCGTGTCCCAAAAGTTTTGATATGTTGTACTATCCTTATCATTTGTTTCTAAGTATCTCTTGATCTCTATTTCTTCTCTGACCCGGTTATTCTTCAGTAGCATGTTGTTTAATGTCCATGTATTTGTGGGTTTTCCTGATTTCTTTCTGCAGTTGATCTCTAGTTTCAAACCATTATGATCAGAAAATATGGTTGGTATGATTTCAACCTTCGTATTTGTTGAGGCTATCTCTGTGTCCCAATATGTGGTCAATTCTTGAGGATGTTCCTTGTGCACTAGAGAAGCATGTATAAGCAGCTGGGATGGAAGGCTCTGTAAATGTCAATTATGTCCAGTTGGTCTACTGTGTCGTTTAAGGATGTTATTTCCTTATTGATTTTCTGTTTGGGTGATCTGTCCATATCTGACAGTGGGCTATTTAGGTCCCCTACTACTATAGTGTTTTGGTCTGTTTCTCCCTTTAGTTTTGTTAGTAATTGCTTTACATATTTGGGGCTCCCTGATTGGGAGCATAAATATTAATAAGTGTTATGTCTTCTTGGTACATGATTCCCTTTATCATTATGAAGTGTCCTTCAGTATCTTTCTTTATCTTTTTTATTTCGAAGTCTATTTTGTCTGATATTAGTACCACTACTCCCGCTTTTCTTCGAATGCCATTTGCTTGAAATGTCATTTTCCACCCTTTCACTTTGAGTCTATATTTGTCTTTGGAACTGAGATGTGTCTCCTGGAGGCAGCATATAGTTGGGTTTTGTTTTTTGATCAGTTCTGCAACTCTGTGCATATTTACTGGTGAGTTCAATCCATTTACATTTAGGGCGATTATTGAAATATGAGGTCTTATAGCCAGTTTATCTTTTGCTTTCTGGTAGCTTGGTGTTTCTATTGCTTCCTTGTCCTTGTGCTTCTGTTTTCTTTATTTTGGTTAGCTTTTGTGGGTTTTCCCTCTGGTCCTTCTTGTTTTATGTTATATACATCAGTTCTGAATCTTTGGCATGTGGTTACTATTACAAATATGTAAAAGATAATTATATATATACAGTCGTTCCTTTTCTTCTGCACTTGCCTTATCTCCATTACCCTTTGTGAATTTGGATCTTTGAATTCCCCCTCTTTTCAGTCATTTTTATCTCAATTTGTTCCTATGTATGCTGAACGTTCATTACTATCTTGTTATAACAATTCTCTTCTTATTATTTAAGCTTATAATGCCCTGTTCTTAGTAAGGGTTGCACTCCTCTGCTTCTGTTTATCTGAGATTCACTTTACTCTTAATTATGTGTTATTTTGTTTTGTTTTGTTTGTCATTTTGTTTTAGGTGAACTGACCCCTTTCAGTAGTGCAAGGCTCGTAGTGGAGAATTCCTTCAATTTTTGTATGTCTGCAAAAGTCTTCATTTCTCCTTCATATCTAAAGGAGAGCTTAGCTGGATACATTATTCTAGGCTGGTAGTTCCTCTCACTTAATAGTTTTAAATATTTGATTCCATTCCTTTCTAGCTTGTAAGTTTTGCACCGAGAAGTCCGAGGATAATCTAATGGGTTTACCTTTATAAATTACCATTTTTTTCTCCCTGGCTGCCTTGAGAATTCTGTCTTTGTCATTGATTTTTGATAATTTTAATACGATGTGTCTTCGTGAAGGCCTTTTTGGGTTGAGATAATTGGGTGTTCTGTTGACTTCTTGAATTCCAAGCTCCAGCTCATTCCTTAGATTTGAGAAATTCTTGTCAACTATTTGTCTGAAAATGCTTTCTAATCCCTGCTCCTTTTCCTTCCCTTTGATAATGCCCATTATTCTTATGTTTCCTCTCCTGAAGGTATCAGCTAGTTCTTGAATTTCTCTTTCATTATTTTTCATTCTTCGGTTTTTCTCTTCTCCCTTCTGATTTATTTCTAGATTTCTGTCTTCGATATCACTGATCCTTTCCTCCATTAGGTTGACTCTATTTCCTAAGCTTGCTGTTTCATTTTTCAGCTCTTGCAGTATGCTCTTCATCTCCAGAAGTTCTATTTGATTCCTTTTGAGGGTTTCAATCTCTTTGCTCTGCTCATATAGTTGTTTTTTCAGTTCCTGAAATTTTGATTTGAGTTGTTTCACTGAGTTTTTTCAGAAGTACCATCTTGAATTCTCTGTCATTTAAGTTGCATATTTCTATGTCTGAAGCTTTTTTTCTGGAGATTTTTCTATTTCTTTCTGAGATGCTTTGTCACCTTGGTTTTTCATGGTGTTTAACGGACTATTTCTCCTCCTGGGTATTAATGGAAGTGTATTCTGCTGTTTTTCCAGAAAGAAGATTTATTATATAAAGATCTCTCTTTAGCTGTTGCAAAGAAGGTGTTTTTCTTTTGGTTTCCAGTCAGCGGCGTCTAAGCCTCTTGGATCCCTGCTTTATATAAAGTCTTAATAAACACTTTTTAAATTTTCTTGTAGATATTAAATTATGCTCGCTACTCTCAGTGTCAGTCCCTGTCAGTGTCAGTGACAGTCTCGGCAGTGTTTGCTCAGATTCCCCTGGTGCTCCGCGGTGATCGGTCTTGGAGGATATGGGGGGAGGTGCCCTCTGGGTTGGTTGTTGGGGGCTGCGACTCAGCTTCGGTTTTGCAACTGCAGCTAGCAAAAATCAGCTGTTGTTCCTCTCTGGTCCTGTCCTGCTCCTCTGCTTTCTTCCCTGATGACTTGGCTCTACAGCCAGCTGGCCACAGGGAGCTTGCAGCTATTCCAGGAAGGAATGTTCAGGGAACTTGCGGCATGAACTCGGTGCTCCTTTTCCCTACCCCACCTCCTACAGGGATCTCCGGCTGCTGTGAGAGGCAGTTTCTTACTTCCAGTCCACCGCCTCATGCCCAGGGTTCTGCCCTGTGGTAGCTCTTATATGCAGATCCCACGCTCAGACATGCTGGTGTGCAGTTTCGGGTGGTTTTTTTTTTTTGTTCTTTTTTTTTTGAGTTTTAGATGTTCAGCTTATTGTTGTTTCACGGGGAAAGATCTGGGGACGTCTCTCACTCCGCCATGTTTCCAAAGATCTCCACATACTTCAATTTTAGACAATACTTATTGATTTCTTGCTATGAGAAATGTGGAAATCAGATTGCGCGCGCGCGCACACACACACACACACACACACACACACACACACACTACCCCCACACTCAATTTTTGTGAACTGTTTTTATTCTGGAAAAATTTACATAGTTTACATTCTATAAATTATACCATAATTCCTATGATTGCTTAATCTTGGATATATATTAAGTTGGATCCTATACCTGCTAATATTCCATTTATTGCAGCACCTCTAAATGTGAGCTCTTCATTGATGTCATGGTTTCGTTGGCTAGATTTCAGCAAGTAATTTTTGTGAAGGTCTTAATTTTTAAAAAGGCAGAAAGAACTGGGGTTATGAGTTAGTTTCCCTTGATGGGAGGTCCAGGAAAGGGAATCCAGCTACTTTCCCTTTTGAGATTTAACCAGCTGAGTGACCATGAACGAGACATTTGACCTCTTTGGGTTGAAGTTTCCCCATTTCTAATGTGTAGGTTTGAACTAATCACTTCTTAGATCCTTTCCAGAAATGAAAAGTAGTTGGTTCTTTGACCTTTGACCCAAGAAACTCATCTATGGAAAGCCCTGTCCCTATTCTCCAAGCACCTCAGCGCCACTGAGCAGCAGGGGGCGCCCTAAACACGGTGATCCATTTCCTGTAGGCTCTTCTGACAGTCCAGGTGGTGAATGGGAGCAGGACAAGTTCTCACAAATCAGGGTTCTGTTGTCCAGAGGCCAGCCTTCTCTCTAAACAAGTGGGTATCCAAAGCCTCAGAGAAATCTGTTGATTTTGTATCTTTCCAAATATTTGTGAGTTTGAAACATTTAATTGTATTTTAAGCATGAATATCATTGTAGAAGACAGTGACTCATGGTCTTATAATCTATGGTAATTTACTGCTCTAAAATCAAACAGATAATTAATATGACCATTCTTTTTTGGGGGGGACACGGGTAGGGGATGTAGAGGGATAGGTTTTGCAAATAATGTCCCAGGGTTATCAGAAAATGAATTCATTCATTTATATTTATTGAGAGTTTGTTATGTGCCAATATTATTTGTTTACAGCATTAACAAAAAAGCCCCTGTCCCCATTAAAGCTTATATTGTATGAGCATTTTAAAATGGTGGGCTGAAATGGGGTCTCGGGCCTTGGAAAGCATATGTGGAGCCGTATTTGACCTAACCAAGAGTGTGGCCCTTACAAATACTATACAGTATCTAAATGAAACTTCTCAGGGGGTAGGAAATCTGCTATCTGTTCAGGAATTTTCCCCCCAGCAAAATGGGGTAATTGAAAAAAATCACTGTTGAATAAGTTAAATGTATAGCTACAACATTCTGGAAAGAAAGTCAGACAGGAAAGCCAGCTCAGTTTTGTATATATAGATCTCAGGACAGTAAAATGGATAGAAGGATATTAGCGTTCAGACCAACGATGGCTACAACACCGACTTTGATGAGTGGCTCAGGTTCTAGAATCAGGCTGCCAGCTCTGCCACTCACCAACTGGCCGATTTGGGCGGGGGTGGGATTTTCTTAATCTACCATCAGTGAGTCATGTGAGATTTCAATGGGTCCATATATTTAAGCCATTAGAACAGTAACCTGGCATATAGTAATTACTCAATAAATATTCACCATATTTATCAACATGATTATCATTAGAGTTTTAAACTGGCCCAGTTCCTGATTTCTTTTCATCCTGACAAAATCCTTTTAAATCTCAGCTTTAAAAGGCTGAATAAATTCACTTAGCACCCCCACACACACAAAATTTTTTGAGTAGCTAGTTACTATGTGCCTGGCACTATTGCAGGCATTAAAAGTTTGGTAATAAACAAAGCAAAGTGTCTACCTTTTCAGCTTACAATTTTTATGGGGATGCCAGGCAAAAATACATTAAAAAGTAAAGAAATGAAAGTGTAATGATTATATTTCTTTCTTTAGAATTAATTTTAACATTAAACTATTATTTGTGGTATTCTCAATGATATATTGCTATAGCCTGAATATTCGTGTCCTCCCAAAATTCATATGTTGTTACCTAACCCCCAGTGTGATAGTATTTGGAGGTGGGGCCTTTGGGAAGTGATTAGATCATAAGGGCAGAGCCTGATGAATGGGATTCATGCCCTTCTAATAGACCCCAGAGAGCTCCTTCACTCTTTTCACCACATAAGGACACAGTGAGAAGATGTCCATCTCTGAGCCAGAAAGTGGGCCCTCACCAGACACCAAATCTACTGGTGCCTCGATCCTGGGTTTCCTAGCCTCCAGAACTGTGAGAAATAAATGTTTGTTGTTTAAACCACTCAGTCTATAGTATTTTTGTCATAGCAGCTTGAACAGGGTAAGATGTGTGTTCATGTAAGAAAACATCTTCTACTTAAGGAATTGATACATGAATCCTAGCAAAAAACTGAAGTCAAGATATGTTCTGACATCCTTCTATGCTTCCACAAGATGTAAGCAGTTGGTGAAGCTACACATTCCTTTTTGGTAAAAGAATATTGCATCTGATTGTAACAAGATTTTAAGCTCGATTGTATCTTGAATTGTGCTTGTTCTAATTAAAGACTGAATTATAGGCTCCATAGTATGATTCCAGCAAATAGGAAATGAATGGATTATGTTTCCTTTCAGCTTTCTAATACCTGGATGAAATGAATAAATGTTACTGTTCTTACATTTCTTACCAATGAACCACCTTCAGCAGGAAAAGGCAACATCTTTGTGCCAATTAGAAAAGGATGCCCCCTTCTTTAAGGCACTTTACTTCCATCTTCCTGAAAATTTTCATAATAGATATTCATTTCTACAAGGTCTAAGATGTGAATTGCTCCCCCTAGTTTTGTTCTGTGCACACCCTGCACAGCGATATCAAACACCTCTCCTGATAGGTCTAATCAAGTCCTATAAGAAAGATGTAGAAGAGAAACATATTTCACAATTTTATTTTGTAATTGCCTTCTTTCTACTCTTTCCCCTGTCACCAACTCTTCTCACCTGGAAGCAAACATAAAATTTTATGCCAGTGATTAAAAGTCTGTACCAGGTCTTAGCAATTAAGTATGTTCTTGAGAGAAGACAATTAGCTAGCAACAAACAAGAAAACAAAATTGCACACATACCCTTTCAAAAGAAAAAGGCAAACAAACAAACAACCCCCCAAAGACATTCCAGTCTGATCTGACCTGGGGCCATATTTTTTAGCTGCCAGATTAGCTTGCATGCTTTTATCACATCTGCTGAATGAATATTGTTCCATTTTTTGAAATTACAATAGCTCTGCAATCTCCTGAATCAAAACCAAACTCTGTATATGTGAGAGAATATGAGATCCGTCCCCATATCAGTTTTCTGGAGCTCCAGACCTAGTCTCCACTGCCAGAAGGATGTCTCTGCTTGATCTTCAGGTACCTCAAGTTCAGTGTGTCTGAAATTCACCCTATTTTCTTCCTTTCCAATTCTTTCTCTTCCCCTGAGTTCCTTGATCTCCATCAATTTCATTTTTCTCCTCTTATTTTCAGAAATGATTAATCACCTTTTTAAGTCTTTCTCAACATCTCCCTTTCCCTTTACCCCAACATTAAATCTTTTATCAAGCTCCCATTGTCTGCTCTAGATTCTTAAGTCTGCCAGGTTCTCCCTTTTTCATTGCCTCAGCCTTGGATGTAGGCTTGGGCCCTTGTCCTTTCTCTCTGGGACTAAAGCAACAGCTTCTCAGCCAGTATTCTGGTATTGAGAAGGCTCCTCACCTTTCAATTTTCTGTTCTCCTATCATCTAAACAGAGCTCTGACCATTTACCTGAACTACTTATAAACCTCCAACAGCTCCTTACTGCTTTTAGTATCATTTCGTTTCCTAACACCCTCAGAGCTGACACTCTGAAAATACTCAAGAATTGTTTGAAACCTTGAAGTGGGAAGATAAGAACGATAAGATAGGCAGGTGAATTACCTACCCATGGAGTGCTGAGCTACTTTTGATGAGCTTCAGGGATCAAAGGGAAGAAGCTGCTGTTGCCCTGGTGGGCCACTCATTGTTTAGCTAGCTAGAAAACTCAACTTGTTAAAAATCAGAACTTTCACCAGAAATTTTCCTGTTTTGCACACTTGACATTCTGGGGTTTTAATGAAATGAAATAAAAAGAACTGTGCTGTTGACTATAAAATTATTTTCTTTAAAAAGAAATGAAATAAAAAAACTGTGCTGTTGACTATAAAATTATTTTCTTTAAAAAGATGCTGAAAAAATCACTAAGTGAATTGAAGGTTCAGAACTCTGGAATTGATTTATGGGCTCCAGCAAGGGGTCAGATAGTAAGTGGTTACCTTTTATATCATTCTTCAATTTATTGCTCAAAATTGCCTCAAAAGCTAATTCAGTCTTGTTTATATGATATATTTTTAATTTCTTGGAGTTCAAGATTCTACTAAAAATAAAATATCAATGAGTCCTATTATCTTGCCTGTTTAAATTCATTGATGTCAAATTCATTTTCTTTTTGCCTGGAAACGAGTTTTTTCGGAACTTTTTTAAAAAGAAACACAAAGGTCATCTTAGATTATAAATATTTAAGTAGATTAATTTAAAAAATAAATATATCTCCCACAAATATATTCACTTATATTTATGTTGGTTTAATATATTAGTTATATATTTATGTTAGTTTAATAACATGCTCTAACATATAGACAGCTAACAGACGAGTATTGGAGGTTTACTGTGTCCTGCTCAGCCAGGCTTCTGGGATTCAAAGGAGAGGAACCTTGCATCTGCACCCAAAATGCTCACAGTCTCATTGGGGAAAAGACAAAGTAAAGAAATTTTCATGTCAATGTAGTGAGTGTAGAAAGGTCTTTAACATTCTGTTGGTGCACAAAGTTCAATCAGATAATTCTCTGACCATGCTGAGGTACACATCACAAAGGGGGACACAAGCTGGCTCCAGGCATGACAAGAAAAAAAGAAAAACAGCAAACAGTTTAATCAAGCAAATTCATATATAATCAGGTGTGAGCTCAAGAAAGGGGCTTATGGGGTCTTCTCGGTTGGCTCTATGATGAAGGTTCGAGGCTTAGGAACTGTGGTTTATGCAAGGTCACCCAGATCAATGTACAGTACTGATTCTCCATGCCTGGTCTAGTGCCCCATCCCACTCCACAAGGTCCCCTGAAATCTAGAAGGGTGGACTCAGACAGCTTTGCATTACTGGGCTAGGTGAAAACCAAACTCTTAATACATTTAAGAGATGCTTTCAATTTTAATTTAAAACTGCGTTCTATTATAGTTATAACTTTTCTGATTTAGAAAATAGCTTTGTATTAATTCTAGGATGGTATATTTTTAGCTCAAGGTTAAATTTTTATGTCGACCGCATAGGGTCATAAAACTATCACATGTGTTATCTCTATGTATTTCTTCCTCTATCTTTGATTCCCTCTCATGTGTGAGTATTGTTAACACCTCTAGTAGTGGAGGGCTCCAGAAGGAAATTTTCTCCCTTATCTGCACTATTTTTGTTAACAGAAATGTTTCTCGATTTCATTTTTTTATTTTTTAATTTATACATCTTTTTCTTTTTTTATTTTATGGCTCGACACTTGGAAGGCCCAAGTGCTTTTGGTATATGTGTTAGCCAGAGATATTGTACAGTTTCTTTTAGTGACATATGTTTTCTTTCCTGTTTTGGAGAGTGTTTAGGCACCCAGGATTCGATATTGCTGTTTTCATATTTGGATGGCAACATGCATATGCATTTTTCTAAATGTCTCATGCTCCTTGCAGCTAGTGTCAACAAGCTCTAACAGGTCCAGAACTAAAGTGAAAATTGTAGCACTAAGTTTCTAGTCTCATCTTTATGGCCAATTTCCCAGGTGATCTTGAGACAGTCCTAACTGTCTCAATGGAATGATAATACCCTACCTATGGATATGTTTGTCATATAGATAAATTAGGTCATGTCTGCAAATGATTCTTAGCTCCTCGAAAGATGATATTATGAAGCCACAACGATTATAGCAGTAAAGAGTCTAATTGTTTTTAGTGCAATCTGCTCTTGTATACTTCATCTCTGTCTGGTTTCATTATAACCAGCAGTTTTCTAAAGGAGATCACAATGGAGTTTGTATGAGAAATAGAAGGATAAGAGAATTAAGAATGCCAGTCAATGTGTAGGATGGTGTGTTATAATGATGTATTACCCTTACAACTACCTTTAACACCCAGTTCTCTCCAAGAGGCACTTGTGTGTCTCATTGTGATTATTCTTGTACCCAGCAATCTATTTCAGAGGGTCCTCATGAAATTGCCTATGCCACTGTATTCTGGGTTGGTGTATATTTCCAATGTCTTAGAAAATAAAGGACAGGATAAGTAAATACGGGCCAAGGAAGACACATTGTCCATTTCTATGCTGGGAGACTTTGACTTCAACAGCTCGAGCAATTCTGAGGCTTCCAGGTAGTTAGGTGGGTTTAAGAATTCCAACCATGTTTCTGGATCATTCATAGGGGAAGGGGCTCAAACAAGAGCTTTTTGCACTTGGGAGTCCTTTATGTGGGTTGATTGATTGCTATTCTCTGGAAGGCCACAAAATCATAGGTTGCTCAAGGGGTCTGTGTTGTAGTCAAGGTCAATATCATGAAGGACACTTTATTAAATCTTTTTCTAACACTGTGGAACGCATATGTCAGAGGTCCTCAATTCTGTGAGGTCTAACAACTTTCCTATTATAATTAATATTAGGTAAATCCTTTATTGTCTGGAAATGAAATTTACAGATAATATGCCTTACCTAAACACATATAATTAAATATATATGCCCACATTATACTGTATATGTATGTATACCTACATCATATAGATATACTATGTACAGTCCATATTATAATATAAAGAAGTAGAAGAAAAGTAATTTATAAAGAAATAATATGTAATATGTATTTCAATTTGTAGTTGCTCTAGCATGACAACACTAGAAAACATAACAAAATTGCAAATGCTTGCACTTCTGTGAAGTAGTTGATAGTTATAACTACTTTTGACTATTAAGTTTGGATTTCAAAGTAAGCAAGTAGTTTAGAATACATTCCAGATGAAGAGTACAGAAAAATAAAAAAGAAAAGGTGGAGGATAGAATAAAAATATCAGATAAGATAGGCCAGAGTTATTTGCATATGATGAGAGAAATAGGGAAATAATCTTAACATAAGCAGGAATAACATGTTGGGATGAATATACTTCTAAAGAGGAGAAATGTTGAACATATGAAGGATCAGCAGGTGCCCCAATATGAAACAGACAGCATGCTTGAAGGAGAAAGTGAAGAATGTTTCATGGATGTATAGGCAGGCTTAAGGCTTAAGGGATGTATAGGCAGGTTGAGGCTCTTGAGGGGCTAGTGATTCCTGAAAGTTCAAGAAGAGGCAGCAATTGATGGAACTCAGTGAATCATGGAGCTGAATGAGAGGGTCCTCCATCAGAGCTGTAGCCATGGGCAGAGGAACTTAGTCACTGCCGATGCACTGCTGGGCAGGGAGGAAAACAACATAGTAGGTATCCTGACCTCTCTCCCTTCACCCTCCACTTTCCTCTCAGGGCCTCACATTGACTAACAGAAGCCAGGAAACAAAGAATTGTTGAAGGCTGTGTGGGATATGAGCTAATCCTTTATTTTTCAGGACTGCCTTGCGCATTACTGCATATCTAGACCCCCTGGCTCTACCCCTGACCACGCTTCCATAAATTTCCAAAATGCCCTCCAGGAATGATACCCTTTTGAGAATCACTGCTTTACTTTATCAAACTGAAAAATGATTTTCTTGTCTAGACCTTCAATGGCATTTGTAAAATAAATGGATGACAGTCATTTGCAGCTTATGTTTAAATATCATTACATAGGTCTGTTCATGGAATTGCTTTAAAGATTCTCTAACTTGTCACAACAAACTGGCTGCATTGGCTATCTATTCCTGCATAGCCAGTTACACCAAACCTTGATGGCTTAAAGAAACAGTAATTTATTTCTCACAGTTCCTGGGGGACAGGAATTCAGACTGGACACAAGGGGAATGGTTTATCAGACTCAAAGATTTGGGACTGGAATCATCTGAAGGCTCATTTACTGATGTCTGGTGGTTAATGCTGGCCATAAGCTGAGGACCCAACTGGTGCTACTGATGAAACAGCCACATTCCCTCAGCATGTGGCCTGAGTTCCTTTACAACATGGTGGCTGGGTTCCAAAAGTGAGAAAGGAGAGAGCCAGGGGAAAATTGAATAATCTGAACTCAAAAGTGACAAGCCATCACTTCTACCATATTCTGGTCATTAGGAGCAAGTCTCTAGATCCAGCCCACATTCAAGGGCAGGGGATAATGAGGGGATTAGGTCTATCTTTTGAGAGGAGGCATTTCAAAAAATTTGTGGACTTAATTTTAAAGCTACCACACTGACCTTACAGAAGATCCAGCTTATGCCCTCTGTAAATATTAGAAGGGGAGAGAGCATGTCAGAATCTCATCTTGTCCCTTCTCTATAATCCTCAAAGGTATATGAATGGCACCTAAGCTAACTGAATGCTTGCAAGCCAAGCAACAGCTCCCAGTCCTGTGGGTTATTCAGAAGGCAGACTTGGATAAGCCCAGCTCAGTCTTCTCCAAAAGGACCTTGAAACAGGTGTGAAAAAAAGGGACCTACATCGACCCCATCCATTCCACTTTTCACTTCTTCCCAAACTTCTCACTGGAGCATCATCACTTACTCTATCCTCTAGTCTGCTACCTTAGGTCTGCGGTGGTAACAGCACAGCTATAGAGGTCATTCTCTGCAGAAACCCTTCTGTGGCAGAAGCATCAGAAGCCTTAATGTTTAGGCTGGCCTTTTGGGAAGACCACTGCTGAGAGAATGCTGAGCTTTCGCCAAAGGTGGGTTGTGGGCATGTGTCTCTCAGCAAGCATCTGTAACCAACCCTGGGTTACTATGTGTCTCTAATCAAATTATATGATAATAAGCCTGAACTCATCACTTATTAATCTACTTATTGATCACTCATTCTGTGACAAGCACTATCTTACTCCTCACAATCATCCTGACAAATGAGGATTGTTATCTCCATTTCATTGATGAGGACATTGAGACCTAGGTGAAGGAAATAAACAACAAAAAAAGAGTATTCTTCTTTCACAAAAAATGATGTACTGTCCAGGAAAAGCCAAGACTCCTGCCATATTGGGGTAGAGCTCGCCTCATCTGAGCACATGGAGCATCTGCAGCCTTTAGCCCCTAGAGTGAAAACTGCTCATTAGTAAGCCCTGGACATTTATGAAACTCCCAGTCATAATGGACCATAATGGACAGGAAATGGACCCTCGTACATAGTAGCATAGGAAATCCAGACCAGCTATAGAATCCTTTACATTGATGGGTTAAGAAACATGCTGATGGTGCCAGCTAGTTGTTGGGACCAAGCTTGGATGCAAATACAGGTAGGTATCTGTGTAAAAGCCACCGTTTTAACTGCATCTTGTTGCTTCCCCAAGTAAATTCTAAGATGAGAATGAAATCTTAAATTTGAAGTTCGAAACCTAATTATTTGGGTATTTTATATCTTGCATTATTATCTATCTTTTGTTTATCTTTTATCATGCCCTGAGAAAGATATTCTGCCCTATAATGATTATACAGAAAGAGAAATTAAGGGATAAGTAATATAATTACTTTAATGTTTTTAATTAAGCCTTTTAAAGACACTATAAAATAGGCACTAAAAATACTAATATGGTAAAATGAGATCACTTACCCTAATCCACAGCAGGTTGAGGACCAAATTTGTGTGAGGATTTAGATTTTTTGGTACCTACACACTAGTCATTTGTTTTCTCTATTCTACTAGTGTATTGTAATATATAAGAAGGATGCAAATACCTGTTGAATTTTATCTGAAATTAAATCCCTATGTTTATGATTTATTAAAAAAAATAAAATCAGTAGGAATATTTTTTTCTTTAAAAGTATATGCATAGGTAACCAAAATTATGGAGCAGGAGATCCCAGCCTTCATCTCCTAACAAAGATCAACAATTAGACAACTATCCATGAATGAAAATAGCTCTAGGAGAGTTCAGGAGTTCACTTAAAAAGCTTTAGCAACAGAGTGGAACATAAAATCTGAGAAGAACTTTACAAAAAAAGTAGGAAGGACAGCTTCATTTTGCTGCACCATTCCATCCTCCATGCTTGCACTGCTCAGTGCCAAGAGGAACTCTCTGGCTTGAAAGAGTTCCCCTTAGTGGAAATTAGTAACATGGAAACATATGAAAATATACAACACACTGGTAAAGGTAGATATATAGTCAAATTTAGAATGCTCTAGTTCTGTAATGATGGTATTTTAATCACTTAACTCTATTAAGGTTAACAAACAAATATTAAATATAGCTATAGCCACAATAATTTGTTAACGTGTATACAATATAAAAAGTTGTAAATTGTGACATTGAAAACCTAAAATATGGGCATGGAGTAAAAGGGTAGAAATTTTATATGTCATAAAAGTTAAGTTATCAGCTTAAAATAAATCATTATACCTATGAGATGTTTTATGTAAACCTCAAGATAATCACAACACAAAACAAAAAAAAATCTATGGTAGATACACATATAATAAAGAGAAAGAAATCAGAATATATCACTATGGAAAATCATCATCATATCATGAAGGAAGAGAGCAAGAGAAGGAGAAAGGAACAAAAGAACTATGAAACAGCCAGAAAACAATAAATAAGATGGCATTAGAAAGTCCTTACATATCAATAATTACTTTAAATATAAATTAATTAAATTCTTCAATCAAAAGGCATAGAGTGACTGTATAAAAAGAAAGACTCAACTATATTCTGCCTACAAGAGACACCTCAGCTTTAAGAACACACTTAGGCTCAAACTGAAGGAATGAAAAAAAATATTCCTCATAAATGGAAACTAAAAGCAGGGTTAGCTAATATCAAACAAAACAGACAGTAAGTCAAAAACTATAACAGGAGACAAAGGTCATTATATAATGATAAAGGGGTCAATTCATCAAAATGATATGACAATTATAAATATATGTACACCTAACATCAGAACACCTGGATATAACAAACAAATACTAACAGATCTGAAAGGAAAATAGATAATACAATAATAGCATAGAGTTCAGTATCCCCACTTTTCAAAATGGATATATCATCCAGGCTTTAAATCAATAAGGAAACATTGAACTAACTTTAGACCAAATGGACAACAGACACATACAGAACATTCCACACAGAAGCAGCAGAATACACATTCTTACCAAGCACACATAGAATTCAGATCATTTGTTAGCTCACAAAGCAACTTGTTAGATAACAAAGCAAGTCTCAGCAACTTTTAAAGGTTGAAATCATACCAAGCATCTTTTCCAGCCACAATACTATAAAACTAGAAATCAATAACAGAAGAAAAACTGGATAATTCACAAATATGTGGAAATTAAACAACACAGTCCTGAACAATCAATGTCTAAAAGACAAAATCAAAAAATATCTTGAAACAAATGAAAGTGGAAACACAACATATCAAAACATATGGCACACAGCAAAAGCAGTTCTAAGAGGGAAGTTTATAGTGATAAATGCCTACATTAAAAAGTGAGAAAGATCTCAAATAAACAACCTAAATATACACCCAAAGAACTAGAAAACAAAAGGACAAACCAAGGCATAATTGGCAGACGGAAGTAGATAACAAAGATCAGAGCAGAAATAAATTAAATAGAAAATAAAAAAACAATAGAAAAGATCAGTGAAACTTAGAGTTGGTTTTTAAAATGATAAACAAAATTGACAAAACTTTAGCTAGATTTACCAAGGGAAAACGAGAGTACGCAATAAAATTATAAATGAAAGAAGAGACATTACAACAGATACCACAGAAATGCAAAAGATCATAAGATACTATTATGAACAATTATATGCCAACAAATTAAACAACTTAGAGGAGATCGACATATTTTTAGAAGCATACAACCTACCAAGACTAAATCATGAAGAAATAGAAAATCTGAACAGACCAGTAACAATTAAGGAGATTAAATCAGTAATCAAAAACCTCCCAGGATCAGATGGCTTCACTGATGAATTTTACCAAACATTTAAAAAATTAGCCAGTACTTCGTAAACTTCCAAAAAACTGAAGGGGAGGGAATACTTTCGCATTCATTTTATGAGGCTAACATTACCTTGATATCAAAGCCAGATAAGGTCACTATAAGAAAAGAAAACTACAGGCCAATATTCTGATGCACATAGATGTAAAAATTCTCAACAAAATATTAGCAAACCAAATTCAACAGTATATTAAAAGGATCACATGCCATTATCAAATGGGATTTATCCCCAGAATGCAAAGATAGTTCAACACTAGATAGTGCAATAAGGGTAACTCATTATTGGTGGGAATGTAAATTGGTGCAGCCGCTATGGAAAATAGTATGACAGTTCCTCCAAAAGTTAAAAATCGAACTACTATATGATTCAGCAATCTCACTTCTGGATATATATCCAAAGGAAATGAATATAGGATCTTGTACAGATACCTGTACTCCCACATTCATTACAGTATTATCCACAATAGCCAAGACATGGAAACAACTTAAGTGTCCATTGATAGGTGAATGGAGAAAGAAAATATAAGATACACACACACACACACACACACACACACACACACACACACACACACACACTGGACTATTATTCAGCTATAAAAAAAAAAAGGAAATTCTGCTATTTGCAGCAACATAGGTAGAGCTTGAGGCCATTATGCTAAGTATTTGGCAGTGACTTTTAGATACAACACCAAAAATTCAATCTATGAAAGAAGAAATTGATAAATTGAGGGTTATTAAAATGAAAAATCACTCTGCAAAAAAGACACTGTTAAGAGAGAGACGAAGTTACAGGACTGGGAGAAAATCTTTACAAAACACATAGCTATAGAGGAATCTTACTATTGTTTTAATTTACAATTTCCTAGTGATGTATGATGTTGAATATCCTTTCATATGCTTATTTTTCATCTGTTATCTTCTTTGATGAGATGTCTGTTTAGATCTTTTGCCATTTAAAAAGTTAAGTTCTTTGTTTTCTTATTGTTGAGTTTAAAGAGTTATTTGTATATGAAAAAATACCCAACATCATGCATTACTAGGGAATTGTAAATGAAAACGAGATATCCATAAAGACCTGATAGAGTGGCTAAAATCTGAAACACTGACAACACAAACTGTTGGCAAGAATGTGGAGCAACAAAAACTCTCATCATTGTATAGTCACTTTGGAAGATAGTCTGACTGTTTCTTACAAAACTAAATATATTCTTACCATATGATTCAGCCATTACACTTCCAGGTATTTACTCAAATGAGCTGAAAACTTATGTTCACACAAAAGCCTGCAAATGAACATGTATACCAGCTTTATTCATAATCAACAAAATTGAAAGCAATCAAGATGACTTTCAATAGATGACTAAATATACATACTGTGGTACCTCCATACAATGGCATATTATTCAGCAATAAAAAGAAATGAGCTATCAAGCCACAAATAGACATGGAGGAAACTCAAATGCATATTGCTACATGAAACAATCCAGTCTGAAAAAGGCTGCATACTGTATGATTCCAACTATATGACATTTTGGAAAAGGCAAAACTATAGAGACAAGAAGATCAGAGGTTCCCAGAGGTTTGGTGGGGATAAATAGGTAGGATATAGGATATATTTAGGGCTGTAAAACTATTCTCTTTGAAATGGTAATGATGGATACATGACATTATACATTTATTAAAAACCTATAATTCTAAACTGTACAACACAAAGTGAAACCTAATGTGAATTTGGCTTAAAATAGTAAACATTTATTATCTCACAACTTCGCAGTTTCTGTGGGTCATGCATTTGGAAGTGGCTTAGCTGGATGGTTCTGGATCAAGATCTCTCATGAGTTGCTGTCAAGAAGTCATCAAGACAATGACATCATTGAAAATAGCAGAGTAGGCAGCTCCCAGGACCTGTCCCTCCAGAGAAATACTGAAAAAATGAGCCAAAACTGTCAGAATCAATTTGTTGCAACTCTGGAAAATGGTTAATGTATAAGCAACAACTATTCATTTTTATATATTGTTGGATTTGACTTGCTAATATTTTATTAAGGATTTTTGTGTATATGTTCACAAGGGATATTTGTCTGTAGTCTTTCCCTGATATCTTTGGCTTTGGTGTCAGACTAATACTGACCTAATAAAATGAGTTGGAAATTGTTTTTTCCTCTTCTATTTTTTAATAGAATTTTTGTAGAATTGTATTATCCCACTCATTTTTATCAAATGTTTGATAGAATTCACCAGTGAAACCAGCTGGGCCTTGGCTTTTGTTTGTGCAGATTTAAAATTACTAATTTAATGTCTTTTCTTTATATTAATCTGTTCAGATTTTATATTACTTTGTTAGTCAGTTTTGGTAATTTCTTGCTAGAAATTTGTTTTATCCAACTCGTCTGGTTGTTGGCATACAGTTGTAAGTAATATTCCTTTTAATCCTTTTAATTTCTGTAGGGCATGTCATGATGTATCCTCTTTCATTCTGATGTTGGGAGTTTACTTCTTTACTATTTTTTTCTTGGTCAAACTAGCTAAATATTTATGAATTTTGTTGGTTTTTTCAAAGAACTAAGTTTGTGCATTTTATTAATTTTTTTATTTTTTGTTTTCTGTTTCATTGATTTTTGCTCTGATCTTTACTGTTTTCTTTCTTCTGATTACTGTGGGTTTGGTTCACCTTCTCTTTCAATGTTCTTGAAGTGGAAGCTTATGTAATTTATTTGAGACCATTCTTCTTTTCTAATGTAAGAATTTAATGCTATAAGCTTTCCTCTAAGCACTGGTTTAAATGCATTCCAAATTTTGACTTATTGCATTTTAATTTTAATTCAGTTTCAAGATATTTCCTAATATTCCTTGTGAGTTCTTCTTTAATTTATGGGTTATTTAAAAGTGTGTATTTAATTTTCAAACATTTAAAGATTTCCATGATAACTTTACGTTGTTGGTTTCTACTCCATTATGGTTGGGACAAGTAGTTTTACTATGACAACTAATATAAAATAACAAAAGTAAATTAAATCTATGGTCCCCAAACTTTAATGTGCACATGAATAATCTGGATATCTTGTTAAAATGTAGATTTTTATTCAGTGAGGCTCAGGTGGAGCTGAGATTCGCATTTCTAACACACTCCCAGCAGCTGCTGGTCTTCAGATCACATTTCGAGTGACAAGAGTTAAAGGATCATAATTATTTTCAAGACTTATTATTTAATTTTTTAACTCCATTTATTTTATATTTTCCAACTTATTTTTATTACTTATTACTGGAAATAAGAGTGTCTACTATCATAGTGCTTTATTTTTTCAGAGACCATTTTATACTTTATGCCACTCATTTTTTACAATGGTAATGTCAAGTTATTATTGTTTCAGGATGGAGGAAATTGAGGCTCAGAGAGGTTGAGACTAGCTTGAAGTAGTTCAAATTTTTAATCTTAGATCATGCTCATTCCTTTCAATATCATAAATTTACAAAGCTGAGTTTTCAGTGTTTGCTATGATTTAAAAAAATATGTGAAGATCAATGTGGTACAGAAAGTGAAGTGGTATTATCTAACCTGATTCCAAGATTTGAAAAGTTGTGAGTGCCCAATAGCACATTAATATTTAATTGATTTCAAGATACTTATTTAAGGAAGAAATAAAATATATATTTTTCAAACTATGTGTATTATTTTTTCAAAGCTCCTATATGTTTATATAATATTTGTGTTACTCAAACCTAGTACAGAAGTTTGGAGTATTCTTGTTGGCCTAGGGGGTTTCATGAAAAAGTTACTGAGATGCTCAGGGCACTGTGAGCTTAAAAAGGTTGGGGACCTCTGCTACAGATTATTACTCCCACCAGCAATATATCTATATCTATATATCTATATCTATATCTATATATCTATATCTATATCTATATCATCTATATCTATATCTATATGTCTATATCATCATCATCATCATCATCATCATCATCTATATCATTTATATCATCATCTATATCATCATCTATATCTATATATATATAGCTAGGTTTTACTTAGGAGTTCATAATTTTCTGTTTGCTCACTGTACTATTATGTAAATTAATGTGTTGTTTTGGAATGTAAACATGTCTGAGGAGGGGAACACGTCTTTTCTATGATTTGAATGTACGTGGTAGAGTCTCCTGTTGCTGTGGGTGTCATCCATGGGAGTGGGGCACTTTTTTCTATTTACACTCATGGGGAAACTTAAAAGAAAAATTGCTAAAAGCCACTGGGAGAATCGGCAGCTGAATGCAGGAGCACATAAAAAGCAGCTTTCTCCAGATTCTGCAACATCTTTTGGGGGACTTTATTAGGTGGAAAAATCTTCTAAGCCCTTGTAAACCTTGATTTATGGTTTATTTTGGGGCAGGGAGAAGATGAAACAAAAATGATCAGAATTAAGATGTCAACCTAATTATCAGAGCTTTCAAGTACTACATCTGTTGGTTTAATTATTTAGTGATTTTCTAAACCCATCACACACTGATAACGACTCATCCACCAAAGTGCTTGATAATGTACTTAACTTTGAATTAATAAGATAGAATCTTCTTGAATATATTTTTTTTCATTTTGAAGCTTTCTTGTACTTAAATCTTAAATGCTTGGTCTGAGAACATAAGCAAGACTTTTGAACATTGATTAGTATAATATGTAAATAAAATAAGACAGGAAAAGCTAGTAATTTTAAAAGTCCTTTAATATAACATGTTCCTTGCGGGTCTCACAATGTGCTTTTTCTCTTCCATCAGTGCCTGAGCTAATGACTTTGCAGACACCTCCTCTACAACTCTTCTGAGGATGAAAACATAAATACGGATGCTGGAGCCCTGTCCCACTAACTGTATCCCAACCTTTGGGTATGGAGCGGGGTTCAAGTATTTTAAAAAGCTCCCCAGATGTTTCTAATGGCTCCAGGGTTGAGAACTGCTGACATAAGGTTCTTCAGTGTTTCATTTACTGAGTTTCTCATCTTTCTAAATTTTTTCTTGAACTCACAATCCAGAGGGTCCTGGTAGCACTCCCTAGCCTTGATAAAAGAAAATCCTAAATTTGAATTCATTGGTTGATTTACACTTGAGTCAACATGTTGAAGGTTAATCTCACCCAAAGGGAAGAAATGAAAGTTAATTGTTGTTTTTCCAACAAGGCCAACTCTTATCTTATGTGAGAAAACGGAAAGATGGCATTTTGCCTTTTCAAAACTCTGCACGCCCAGCCTGAATCAGCAGTTCACATGTGATCACAGCCATCTTTTGGATTCATAAATCAAGTTGTAAACTGCTGGTGGTGAGAGGGGGGAAAATATATTTTTCTCTCAGATCTCCTTGTTAATGCCTACAAACTCTCCTATTGTGCTTTGTGAATGGAGTCCAAGGTGGGCCTCATAGCCCTCACTCACCTGCAGGCTGGCTGCCCGTGGGGAGTGCTCACCCTGCACAGCCTCACCCTACAGTCTTCTGGGCCCCAGCAAGAGCTCGATTAATATTCATTCATTCACTAATGTGTTCAAAACATATTTGTTGCCTTTTGATTAAATGGGGCCAACCGATTACATTTAATATATTATAAACACTTTCCAAGGCTATCCTTTCCTCTTCTCCCCACACTCCTGGTCCTAATGAAGTCCTCATCTTTTCTTGCCTAGATGTCTACAGTAGCTTTCTCATCAGACTTGCTAACTCTAATCTCATCCCCTTCAAAACCAGCCCCCACACTGGCCAGAGTCAGCTATTTAAAACTCAAATATGGCCAGTTCTCATCCCTGCTCAACATCAACCAGAGGCTCCTGCCACTACGATCCACAATGCTCAGTTAAAGATACTAGAACTTTCACCAGCTGGCCTCTGCCCACTTCCTTAACAATGGTCCCATTGCTCCAGCCTCTCCAAATTCTCTAGCAATGCTGATGTATGGCTCTCCATGAACATCCCTTACAGGCATTTTTTCATCATCTGTTCCTCCTAATGCTGAGGGAGGGATTCTTTGACTATTGTTTTTCTGGCTTTATTGAAATATAATGGAAAATTAGTTGCTCATATTTACAATGTACAATTCAATGAGGTTTTTTTCAATTATAGTTGGCATACAATAATATATTAGTTTCAGTTGTACAGCATAGTGATTAGAGATCTATATAACTCACAAAAGTGATCACCCCACTAAATCTAATACCCCTCTTCCCATTACATATTTATTACATTATTAACTCTTTCCCTTGTGCTACACCTGTTTTGTAACTATCCATTTGTACTTCTTAATCCCTATGCCCTTTTTCGCCATCCCCCTCAAGCTCCCTTCCCATCTAGTAGCCTTCAAAATATTCTCTGTACCTATGAGTTTGTTTCCATTTTTTTTTTGTTGTTGTTGTTATTTATTTGTTTTGTTCTTTAGATTCCACATATACGTGAAATCATGTGATATTTGTCTTTTTCTATCTGACTTATTTCATTCAGCGCAATACCCGCTAGGTCCATTAAGGCAATATCTTTTTCCATCTCCTTTCTTTTAGTCTGTATGTGTCTTTTAATCTGAAGTAAGTCTCTTGTAGGCAGCATATGTAGGGGTCTTGTTTTTTTATCCATTCAGCCACTCTGTTTTTGGTTGGAGCAGTTAATTCTTTTCCATTTGAGGTACTTGTTGATAGATATGTAGTTATTACTATTCTTCATTCATGTTTTTAATACATGTTTTTTCTTCTCAAAGAAGTCCCTCCAACAATTGCTATAATATTGGCTTGGCATTGAAGAATTCTTTTAGCTTATTTTTGTCTGGAAAGCTCTTTCTCTGTCCTTCGACTCTAAATGATAGCTTTGCTGGATAAAGTATTTATTCTTGGTTGTAGATCATGGGTTTTCATCATGTTGAATATTTTGTGCCAAGCATTTCTGTCCTGCATGGTTTCTTTTGAGAAATCAGCTGCCAGTCTTATGGGTGCTTCCTTGTGGGTAACTAGCTGCTTCTCTCTTGCTGCTTTTAATATTCTCTCTTTGTATTTAACCTTTGGCGTTTTAATTATAATGTGTCTTAGTGTGGGCCTCTTTGGGTTCCTGGTTTTTGGGACTCTCTGAGCTTCCTGGGGTTGTGCATGTATTTCCTTCACAGGGTGAGGGAAGTTTTCCACCATTATTTCTTCAAATAGCTCTTCAACCTCTTGCTTTCCTTCAGGTACCCCTATGACATGGATATTTTTACATTTAATTGTGTCCCATAGGCTCCTTAAATTATCATTACAGTCTTGAATTATTTTTTCTTGCCATTCTGATTGAGTGTCCTTGGCTTCCCCATCCTCTATACCAGTGGTTCGATCCTGTTCTTCATCCTCTCTGTTTATTCCATGTAATATACTCTTTATCTCACATAATGTCTTCTTCATTTCTGATGGGTTTCCTTTTATAATTTCAATTTCCATTTTTATGTCTTTTTATCTCTTTGTTAAAGTTCTCACTGAGTTCATCTACACTTCCCTTAAGTTATTTGAGCATCTTTATAACCAGTCTTTTGAACTCTGCATCTGTTAGATTGCTTGACTCCATTATTCTGGATCTCTGTCCTGTTCTCTCATATGGTTTCTGATTCTTTGTCGTCCCATTTTGGCTGTCTTTCTGTGTCTGTTTCTATGTTCTAAGCAAAGCTCTTAAGTCTCATGGTCTTACTAATGTGGCTTTGTGTAGTAGGTGTCCAGTGGCACAGTCCTGAGAGGGGTTCAGCTGCAGGCCAAGTTTAGCCCCAGCCTGTGACTCTTTGGGCCACCTGTTAAGATTCAGCAAGCAATCCACAGATGCCATGCTTATAGTTGCCTTAAGAAGCCATGCCAGAAACTAAGGTCAGCTGCTGCTAGTGTGAGTCTTGGAGCTGGCTCAGCAAGGAGCACTAGACCCACCGAGGACACACCTAATGTGTTTGGGTGAGGCCGCAAGTTGGAGGAGGTGGAGTTTCAGGGAATCTTCTGAGCAGAGTGACCTCTGTTATGCTGTTTGGTGATGTCTCAGCTATGGCAATAGATGTCGTACCTGGACCAGTGAACCCAGAATGTCTGGGCTGAGGAATTTGGGGTCACTATCTCCAGAGACCTTCAGGTAAGAAACAAACATGGACACACAAAGCTATTATAATTCACGATCTATCCATAGAAGTATCCAACATCTCACAACTGATAAGAAGCAAAGCCAGATTCAAACGCAGGTGTGCCCAGTCCCTGAGACTGTGCATAGCTGGGGCAGGCAGGCATATGGCTCCAGTGAACAGGCTGATGTGGAAGATCACACACAGCAGAGGGGACAAGCTAGCAGCCTTGGGCCCTGCTGAGCTTGAAGACAAATTTCGTTTGGCCTGAACTGCACTTATAACTTTTTTCCATTTTTTAAAATTATTGCAGAATACACATGATATAAAACTTACCATCTTAAGCATTTTAAGTGTACAGTTCAATGGCATTAAGTACATTCACATTGTTGTGTAACCATCACCACCATCCATCTCCAGAACTGTTTTCATCTTTCTGTAGAATTTCTATGAATTTAACAACACAGTCCCTCATATAAGTGGAATCACGCAATATTTATCTTTCTGTGATTTACTTATTTCTCTTATTATATTGTCCTCAAGGTTGTTCATGTGTAGCATGTGTAGAATAACCTTCCTTTTTAAGGCTGAATAATAGTCCATCACATGACACTTGGGTTGTTCCCATATTTTAGCTATTGTGAATAATTCTGCTATGAATATAGGCTACTAGTATCTCTTCATGGCCCTGTTATCAATTCTTTTTAATATATATCCCAAACTGGAATTGCTGGGTCATAAGGTAATTCTGTTTTTAACTTTTTGATAAACAGCCATATTGTTTTCTACAGCGGTTATACTATTTGGCATTCCCATCAATAGCCCATAAAGGCTCCAATTTGTCCACATTCTCACCAACATGTTTCTTTATGATAGCCATCCTAATGTGTGTGAGGTGCATTTCCTTAATGATTAGTGATGCTGAGCATTTTTCTATGTCCTTATACAATGTTTTTTTAATAGTTGCCAAAATGAAAAATCTGGAAATTGCACAACTCCAAATTCCTGGCCTCTTTTGACAGACCAAAAGATCTGGCAAAGCTGGGTACTTATTCCACAAAGCAACTAGAGGGGCAGGAGCTGCTCTTCAAAAGGGGCAAGCATTCTCCAGTTCACCAGTCCCCACCACTGCCTGACTTGGGAGTCATGGAAGTTTGCAATTCCCTGTGGCAATGTTCAGCATAGCCCTGAACTAGACCACGTGTCCAGATCTTTAGGTGAATGACTCACCCAAAACCAGCCTCATACACTCCCTGCCCAGCCCCTCAGGCCTCTGGAAAACTGTCAGAGCGGCTCTGGGGACCACGTGTGACTGGAGCCTCTACTTCTTCGCCATACACTTCTTGTAATCATCTTGGAACAGGAGCCAAAAAGCATTTGCCAAGCAAATCATAGAGAGAAACCTTACCCCATAAAACTTAATAAATCAGTCAAGAATCTAGGCGTGACCAGGGAGTGACATCCTGAGCCCAAATGACTTCGGGAGGGGTTGCCAGAGGGCTTTTGAAATAAAGAGTGTTCTGAGTGCTGTGGAGCCAGGTAAACAGCGCATGTTCCTGGCATTATACTCTTACAGGCACTGTACTTTTGAGTAAATGGCAATGGCTCGATGAGGCTTTCTAGAGATGACAGAGCCTGGAATACCAAAGAAGTTGCCAGCGTGGAGCGTTTCTGTTGCTATATTAACAAAAATGCTCCAGGGCTTTCCTAGGTGACTAATGCCCTAACAATGCCCCATGGGGCGGAGCTGGTGGGCACTCTACTCTCCCACGGTTTGCAGCCAGAACCCAGGAACTTTGGCCGAGGATGCCAAGACTTGGAGAACAAAACCTGGGATCTTGCATGTCTGAGAAGATGAGCAGGCCCCTCAGTGCCTGCTCCCAGATGAACCTGGTGAATCACCTAGTATCTCACGGTGAGGAAGGCAGGAGCAGCAGTTTTGGGGGCATACCCAGAAAAGAGAAGAATTACCCAGGGCCACTTTTCTGGAACCTCTTGGTCTTACCTTTATCAAGGACTTATCTATATTAACAGAGTGTCATCTCCTTCCTACCACCTTGAGAATGTTTATCCATTTCACAGAGAAGGAAATAGAGGTTTGCATCACAGTGTCACATCACCTTGGATGTGAACTATAAAAATCCTATTAGAGGTCTCTTTGGCCATTTTTGAAATTCCAAGTTCCTAGTAAAGTTGATTAGGTACAGCCTGTGGTCCTTCAGTCACACCTCATGCCTGCAGTGGCCTTTCTCCTCTAACCATCAGTAGGCTGGCAAGAGCTGCTCACCAGACTTGAGGGCTGCTGCTCTGTGCTGAGGTGAGTAAGAGTTTGTGCTCCAATCTTGAACTTGAGCCTTAGTGTGGAGACTTGGCATCCCACGCCCTGCTGTGTTTGTTCTTCTAGGTGGTGTTTCTGAGTTACTGGGCTCTGGCTAGGAGAGCTCAGTGTGGTTTTTTTTTTTTTTTTTTAAAGCAGCTGACAGCATTGTTTTAATACATTCCGCCCCAAATCCTATTTTAAATTATTGGTCCTTTTTTTTGACAATATCAAAACAATAACTAGTGTTTATTGAACATTTATGATGTCATTTCCTGTTTTAAGGAGCCCACATGGAAGATCTTATTCAATCCCTACAACCACCCTATGAAGTAGATACTATTGTATCACCATTTTACAAATGAGGGCACGGGCTCAAGGGGTCAAATCTCTTGTGCTGGGTGGGGTGCCCAGCTAGGTGGCAGGGCAACCAGCACCTGCCCCAGGAGGCTGGCTCCAGAGCCCCAGATCCTGATCAGCATGCTGTTGATTAACTAATAGTTAATGCAATGAAGAGAGATTCAAGAATACTGGTTTCCATTGTTCCCTTGGTCATTGGGTAAATGGAAAGCAAATTAGATTCCTTGAGCAGCATTTTACAGTCCTCAGGTGAAAACGAAGACATTAGGGATCACTATAAGCTACATCAGGCCTGATCTGAATTATTCAAATATAGGAAGTAGTTCAACATTAAAGAAAGGTCCCTGGTTCTTAAAGTTAACTAATTCCAGGCAGGTGGAAATCGGTACAACCACCTTGGAAACCTGCTTGGCATTGTTTCCAAAAGAGGAACACATCCTTCCCCTCTAGCAAGAGAAATGAGTTCATGGAGCCACCCAAAGTGTGTTCTCTGTATTGCTGTTTGAACCACCTTCAATTAGAAACAACTGAAATGTCCATCAACAAAAGGATGGATAAATTAATTGTGGTTTATTCACACTTAATCTTTTATAACAGTGAAAATATGTGACAGAAACACTCACACATGAGAATGAACATACTCCTGCTATGTTTGAAAGCATGAATGAATCTCACAAACATAGTGTGGAGGCCAAAAAGCTGGAGCTAGCAGAGCTCACGCTATGGAATTCCATACATGTCAAATGTGACAATAGGCAGAGCACATCCATTCAGTCAGATGTGCACTGAGACAGTGGTTACTTCTGGGTTGGGGAGTGATCAGGAGGGGCTAATCGTGCTCTGTTTCTTAATCTGGTACTAGAGTGTGTTCAGTTTGTGAATATTCATTGTATTGTACTTTTACAATGTTCAATTTTATTAAAAAGTGATGAAAACATAACATAAAAAAAAATGAATGACTACAAAAGACCTAACATAGCTGTTAATGGGAGATGGAGCTAAAGAAATTAGAATCACCACATGACATACTTCCCTACAGCACACTGGACTGTCAAGAAGAGGTGAACTCTGGGTCTAACTGGCCCACAGCAAGGAGGTACAGGCAGGGGAGCACCCCTAAGTCATCTCTCTTGACACCACCCTAACCCCAAAATAAAATAGTCCTTGTTCCTTAATACTCGCAACTCATCCCATATAATATTCTCTTCTCTCATATTTTTACTTAATGAACACTTAAATTGCACTTACATGTGCATTAATATTAATTCATTTAATCCTCATAACAAACTTTAGAAGGAGTTACCATTAGCATACTCAATCTACAGACAAGGAGACTGAGGCACAGAGAGGTTAAATAACTTAGCCATAGTCTCCAAGCTGGTAAGTGGCAGAGCAATCAGGGTGGATTCGATAAGGAAGGCAAGTCTGGCAGAGGGAACAATGCCCAGGGCATGTTGCAGGGGAAATGGCCTGTAGTAGAGAAGTTTAGCTCCCACTGGTGGGGGTTGCTCACACCAAACCCTTGAGTTAGCCATCCTCAGGGCTTCAGAAAGGATAGGTGTCTCAGTACCCAGCAGAGACCCCACTGCTTGTTGGACGGGCCTCTCGGCATGTCCAGAGTGGAGCTCTATCTTCCTGGCCCCAGGTATCCTCCCCTGCTCCTGCCGGCTCTCCTGTTTAGTGGCAGTCCCCAAAGCCCCTATCCCTCTGTGACTCCTTCTCTTGCCCTTCAGTGCTACATAGGAATTCAGCAGCCAAGTCCAATATGGGCACCATCACTTGCTAGCCAGGAACCCTGGGGCATGTTACTGCTCTGAGCCCCAGTTCTTCCATCTGTGGTGGGAAATGATCCTAGGATGGTTGGGCTTTAAGTGCTAACAAGTGACATATAATAACTGCTCATTAAATTTTAATCAATTCTACCTCCTTAATCTCACTTGGGTTTGACTGCTTTCCATGTCCCAGCTGCTGGGTTCTCTCACCACAAGGGTTGTGCTGGTCTGCTCATCAGTGAATGGATGGTTTTCTTAGCTCTAGATATGACCCTGTCATTTCTCTGCTTAAAACTCCTCTCTGTTCACATAGATCAATGAAACAGAATAGAGAGCCCAGAAATAAAACCATACCTATATGGTCATTTAATCTATGACAACAGAGGCAAGAATATACAATAGGGTAAAGACAGTCTATGTAATAAATGGTATTGGGAAAACTGGACAGACATATGCAAAAATAATATGAAACTGGACCACTTTCTTATACTATATTCAAGAATAAACTCAAAATGGATTAAAGGCTTAATCATAAGACCTAAAACCATAAAGCTCCTAAAAGAAAATATAGGCATTACTCTTAGCAATATTTTTTTCTGATGTATTTCCTAGGGCAAGGGAAACAAAAGAAAAAATAAACAAACGGGACTACATCAAACTAAAAAGTTTTTGCATAGCAAAGGAAACCATCAACAAAACAAAAATATGACCTACTGAATGGGAGAAGATATTTGCCAATGATACATCTGATAACTGATTAATATCCAACATTTATAAAGAACTCATACAACTCAACATCAAAAAGGCAAACAATCCAAGAAAAAAATGGGCAGAGGACCTGAATAAACATTTCTCAAAAGAGGAGATACAGATGGCAAATAGACATATAAAAAATACTCAATGTCTCTAATCATCAGAGAAATACAAACTAAAACTACAATGAGATATCACCTCACACCTGTCAAAATGGCTATCATCAATAAATCAAAAACAACAAGTGTTGACAAGGATGTAGAGAAAAGGAAACCTTCATACATTGTTTGTGGGATTGCAAATTGGTACAACTGCTATGGAAAACAGTTTGGAGTTTCTTCAAAAAATTAAAAAGAGAACTACCTTATGATCCAGCAATTCCACTTCTGGGTATTCATCCGAAGAAAACCAAAACAGTAATTTGAAAAGATATATGCACCCCTATGTTCACTGCAGCGCTATTTACAATAGCTAAAATCTGAAAGCAACCTAAGTGCCCATCAATAGATGATTGGATAGGGAAGTTGTGGTACATATATACAATAGAATGTTACTCGGTCATAAGAAACTCCTCCCAAAATAAAATCTTACCATTTGCAATGATATGAATGGACCTATAGGGTATTATGCTAAGTGAAATAAGTCAGACAGATAAAGACAAATACCATATGTTTTCACTTACATGTGGGACCTAAAGAACAAAATAAATGAACAAACAAACAGAAACAGAGTCATAGATACAGAGAACTGGTGATTGCCAGATGGAAGGAGGGTTGGGGGTCTGGGTGAAAGAGGTAAAGGTGTTAAGAAGTACAATTTGGTAGTTACAAAACAGTCACATAGATATGAAGTAGCGTGTAGGTAATATAGTCAATAATACTGTAATAACTATGGTGTCAGGTAGTTACTAGACGAATTTGGGGATCACTTTGTAAATTATGTAAATGTCTAACTACTATGCTGTATGCTTGACATTAATATAAAATAATATTAAATGCCAACTTTAATTGAAAAAGAAAACCTTCTCTCTGTTAAGTTTACAATTGTGAGAAATCAGTCACTGGGACCCAGAATGGAGAGATTAGTTATTTGGCACTGGTGTATCCCAGATGTAGACACAGATTTCTAGGAGGACAGAACTAGGATCTCCTTGCATGGCCTTGCAATGAAATCCTGTAGTAAAAGTAAACATGTAATTAACTTTTAAGAGAAAGTAAAATTATCTTTATTTGCAGGTAATGCAATTGTATATCTAGAGAATCCAAAAGAAACTGAAAAGTGAATTGAAATTTTTAAAAAATCAGTAATATGGCTAAGTGCAAATTTCATATGCAAAAGCAGTTTTAGATGTGCGAAGAATCTATTAGAATAATATAATAGAAGAAAAACCCCATTTATATTACTCACAAAAGACAGAATACCTAGGAATAAGCTCAATTAAAATAAATTTAAATGAACTAAAACTTTAAAAATTTAGCAAAGAATTTTTATTTAAAATTAAATGAATAGCAGGATGTACCCTATTTTCAAACAGAAAGAACTAATATTTTTTTCTCTCTGAATTTGTCTAAAAACTTAATTTAACCTCAATGAAAATAGATACTTTTTAATTAGACAAGCTGATTCTAAAGCTCATGTGGAAAGTAAAACATGCAAGAATAGCCGAGTAAATGCTACAAAAGAAGGCTAATAGGGAGAGACTATTCTTTCCGTATAATAAAAGTCATAAAACTATACTTAATTAAAGAAGCTTGAAATAGCATATGAATATACAGCTAGATCAATGAGACAAATTAGAGGGCCCCAAAATAGACCCAAATACATATGGAAAGGTGGCATTTCAAAGTAGTGAAAAAAAGATAAATTATTCAATAAATGGCTTCAGGACAGCTGAGTGCCAGCTGGAGCCATACCTTACTCCTTACACCAGAGTCAATTCCAGATGGATGAAAGTACTTTTAAAAACATAAAAGCACCGGAAGAAAATTTGGTAGTTTTTTTTTTTTTAATCACCTCCAAGTAGAGATCTTTCTAAGACATAAAACCCAGAAACCATAAAAGAAAAGACTGCTACATTTATGTACATATAAGACTTACTTAGGGAAAAATATTTATGAAAAAATTTTTTAATGATCAACTTGGTAAAAATATTTCTTAGTCATATGACAAAGGTCCAATTGTCTTAATATATAAAGATCTATATTTAAAGACAAGAAGAGGTGATAAATATCAGTAATGAAACAGTCCAAAAGAAAAATGAACAGAAGTCAAGAATGGGTAGTTTATAAATGAAAAAGTGTTCAACCTAGTTTACAATTAAAGAAATGGAAATTCCGACAAGATAATAAAATTTTAAAAGATTGATAATTCGCATTGTAAACATGTAGGAAAGAGGCACTGCTGATGAGAAGTAAATGGCTATAATTTCATTCCAAGGTCATTTGCGGTTAACTATCAAAAATTAAAATGCATGCACTCCTTGATCTAGCAATTCTTACTCTGCTAGAGATTTACCCTATAGGTATACCTGAGGATAAAATTCAGTGAATGAGAATGTTATAGAAATATTGTTTATAATAGCATTGGGTTAGAAACGACTCAGTTGTCCTTTCCGTAGGAGACTGGCCAAGTGAGTTCTAGAAGGGGGATTGATAAACTTTTTCTTAAAAGGCTTTGTGGGCCAAGAGGCAAGATAGAGATAATTATGTATGTACTACTTTAAAACTATTCTCAGCTCAGGTACAAAAACAGGCATCTTTGGTGTCAGGTCTAGAATATTCACATTATGAAATGCTATCCAGGGTATGATGAGGTATGTCTTAATACTGATTGTGTGGAAAATTCCCAATGCAGACATTTTGAAAAGCAAGAGATAGAGTGGGCTACAAAATTAAAACACAAATATCGTGCATTGCTATACACTAACACTGAATAATCTGAAAAGGTAATTAAGAGAATAATTCTATTTACAGTAGTGTCAAAAAGAATAAAATACTTAAGAATTAATCAAGGAGGTGAAAGGCTTATGCACTGAAAGGTACAAAACATCTTTAAGAGAAATTAAAGGAGACATAAATAAATGGAAAGACATTTCATGATCATGGATTAGGTGACTTAATATTGGTAAGATGTTAATATTACCAAAAGTGACCGACAGGGTCAATGCAATCTTCGTTAAAATTCCAATGACACTTTTTGCACAAACAGAAAAATCCATCCTTAAATTCATATAGAACATCAAGGGGCCCCAAATAGCTAAAACAATCTGGAGAGAAAACAAAACAAAACAAAGTTAGAGGACTCATACTTTGTGATTTCAAAACTTTCTACAAAGCTATAGTAATCCAAACTGTGTGGTACTGGCATAAAAACATATAGACAACTGGAATAGAAGAGGGAGCCCAGTAAATAAGCCTCAACTATAGGGTCAAATGATTTTTGACAAGGGTGCTAAGACCATGCAATGGGGAAAGGACGGTCTTTTCAATAGATGGTAGTGGGAAAACACTACTCCAAAGGAAATACACAAATGGCCAATAAACACAAGAAACAATGTTCAACCTCACTAATCATTAGGGAAATGCAAGTCAAAACTACAAGATACAACCTCACACCTATTAGGATAGCTACTATAAAACAAAAACAAAAACATCAAAACCAGACTCACAAATATAGTGGACGATTTGGTGACAGAGGGGAGGGGGTTGGGGAGCTGGGAGATTGGGGT
>NW_011888788.1:13686738-13704098 GCF_000151845.1 Pteropus vampyrus | reverse complement strand
AATGGCCAATAAACACAAGAAACAATGTTCAACCTCACTAATCATTAGGGAAATGCAAGTCAAAACTACAAGATACAACCTCACACCTATTAGGATAGCTACTATAAAACAAAAACAAAAACATCAAAACCAGACTCACAAATATAGTGGACGATTTGGTGACAGAGGGGAGGGGGTTGGGGAGCTGGGAGATTGGGGTGAAGGATTAAAGAAGTACAAATTAGTAGTTGATAGTTGGGCATGAGGATGGGAAGCATGGCACAGGGAGTGCAGTTAGCATTAAAATGATGCCTAAGTGGAGGGCTAGGGGAGGAAGGGAGCAATTGGGGGAATCATTTTATGAACAATATAGATGTCTGTAGACTTGAAACTAATTTAAATAAATACATTTAAAAAAAAAAAACCTTGCGCACTGTTGGTAGGAATGTAAAATGGTGAAGTTGCTGTGGAAAACAGTATGGTGGTTCCTAAAAAAACTTAAACACAAAATTATCATATCATCTAGCAATTCTACTTCTGAGTGTATTCCCAAAAGAACTGAAAGTAAGGTCTTGAAGAGATATTTGTAAATCCATGTTCATAGCAGTATTATTCACAGCAGCCAAAAGGTTGAAGTGTTCATTGACAGATGAATGGATAAACAAGATGCAATATATATATATACAATTCAGCCTGAGAAAGAAATGACATTCTGATACATATGACAACATAAATAAATCCTGAAGACATTATGCTAAGTGAAATAAGGCACACAAAAGAATATTATATGATTTAATTTATATGAGGTACCTGGTATTCATAGAGACAGACAGTAGAATGGTGGTTGCCAGGGTCTAGGGGGATGATGAAAGAGTTCTGAATGTAGGTAGGTTATGGTAGTACAACACTGTGAATGTATTTAATATCATTGAAGTATACACTTAAAAATGGTTAAAATGGTAAATTTTATAGCATACATATTTTATCAGAATAATAAAAAGATTATTATTTAAAGTTTTTAAAAAGTAAAGTATATAATAGTAAGCTGTCATTTGCATAAATTAATGTGTGTCTACACATATATATATTTGTACGTGTATAAGAAATTTATGAAGGATATGTAAAGAGTGATAATGGGTTTCTGGGAAGGCAGAGAGGCTTACTTTTTCAATAAAAACACTAGATTTAGAAATAGATATGTGCTATAAAGTGGTAAAGAGTTTTCAATAGTCATAGGTCATCAAAATCTTTTTCCACACCAGGCTTGAATCTCCTAAATTCCTCTCCCCACAAGTCACACAAGCACGCTGTACTAGAGCCAACACTAGCACAATGAACACATTTGTGTAATTATAAAAAAGTGTTTGTTCCTTTGGGTGCATACAGCCCTATCAGCACGCAGCTCCGGGAAAGGAGAGGAGAGATGTCAGTCCTCAGCCCATGGGTAACTTGCGTACAACATGCACAACTGTTCCTGGTGACACTGCTGGAGCCACATTTTTTCTACCCAACCACTGCTATTACTTATAGACCAAGAAAGAACAAATAGCGCCTGTTTATCAAAATAAAAAAAAAATTTAAATAAAATTTTCTTTGAAAAGCACACAAAAGGTAGACGTAGGGACTATTCCACTCTTTTCAGTTAGTGAAACAATTAGTTTCACTGATACAGTACAAAAGACACCATCCAAATTTCTGTCATTGATTGCTGACTTTCAGAAACACAATGACCCACCTGCAAACCTTTCTGCTTACTTGAAATTTGATTTTTTTTTTCTCTTAGAAGGTCCTAATTGTATAGGTAGTAGAGAAAAATTCCTTGTTCTCTATTTTCCTTTCAATCAGTTGGGTCCCTGTAACCAAAGCATTATATTAAAGAATGTGGTCTTTCCGGATCTGAATTGTGGAACCAGGTAAAGGAAAAGATGGCAGGATGCAGGGGGGATTTGAATGAAAGGAAAGGGATGGCAGGACGCAGGAGCACCCCTGAGCCTGCTGGCCCAGCCAATGGGCCTCAACACTCATTTTACAGGTGGTAGTTATTGCTTTTTTCCCCTGGATCTGCTCATCCTCAACCCTGTTTAGATCTTGATGAGAACAAGAAAACAAAGCAAGGAAATATAGGGATTTTTCTCTGTAAGTACTGCGTGAATATTTTGGTTCTGACATCCAGCCAACAAAAACGTAGCTGTTCCAAGAATCATCACACTCAGCCAGGACCTGCCACCCTTCAGCTCAGACATTTTCTTATTTTTCAGGCAGGGGTGAAGAAGTTAGAGATTGATTTAATCTGTCCTGGGGCTCTGCAGCCTGCTGCTCTGCCTCCATGCACTACAACCTGTCAGAAGTGTAAGACAGGGTGCTGGGGGGGGGGGCATACTTCCCATGGGAGCCAGCAGAAGAGTCAGATAGTGTTGAACAAAAAGCAAAGCAAAGAACATAACAGAAGACTGAGGTTTGAGAACCATCCTATGAGTCAGCCTAGGGCTAAGAGAGTACTCTCTTAGCGAGGCTGACGCAAAGTTACCACCTGCTTTCTGGTACCCTGAAACTGATTTGAGGGGGAGTCCTGTAAACCAAGAGGAAGACCCACAGCAAGAATAGGAATTCCCAGGTTCAGGCCACATTTAAAATGGACTTAAACATGGGGTTTTGGGTATAGATACTATTTTCCTAGCCATTGAGAGAGCTAGCTGCCAAGAAGTATTGTTTTAATATATTTTTTTAAAGGAGTGTAAGAGAACTCTTGTATTTCTTTACATCTCCATAATCTTGTATGTCTTCATTTCTGGGAAACAGGGAACCAGATGAGAAAAATATATTAAAATCATTGGAAGTGTGAACAGCTGTTATAGATTGAATTTTGTCCCTCTAAACCCCCAGAAAAATGTGTTGGAGTCCTAATCCTCAGTATCTTAGAATGCTACCTTATTTGGAGATAGTCTTTGCAGATCTAACCAAATTAAGATGAGGTCACTGGTGCCCTTATAATAAGGGGACATTTGGACACAGACACAGGGGGAAAATTACATGAAGACACACAAGAAGAATACCATGTAAAGAAGGAGGATTGGAGTGATGTGTTTACAAGCCAGGGAAAACCTGAAGTTACCAGAAGCTAGGAGAAAGGCATGAAACAGTTCTTTCCCTAGAGCTTCACAGGGAGCATGTCCCTGGTAGCATCTCGATTTCAGACTTCTGGCTTCCAGAACTGTGAGACAATAAACTTCTGTTGTGTTAAGCCACATAGTTTGTGCTGTTTAGTAATGGCAGCCCTAGGAACACATACAACAACATTGGAGGCTGCAAGTTCACTGTTGTAAAATTGTGTTGATAACGCAGTCTCCAGGCTCTTTGAGGATTTGGTCATCTATTTCCCAAGGAAATCCTCAGGAAGCAGCTAAAGAGATTGACACATGTATATACATATACCGGCTGCTCAATTTATGAGCTCCATGACCTTGTGCAAGCTCCTAAATCTCTCTGAAGCTCTTTCTTCATCCCTTAAAATGAGGCTAATAAAAACTTCTTCCTAAGATTAAATGAGATAATGTTTTTTAAATGATCATTTTTAAATGATCATTTTTAAATGATCATTTTTAAATGATCATTTTTAAATAGATCATTTTTAAATGATCTATTGTGGTAGATCATGGTAGCCTTTCGACAGATGTTCCTTTTCTCACAAACATGAAAGAAGACCCCACCCTCCAGCAGGTGAACTGATAGCTGAGAGCTGAGAGCTGAGAGCATAATATCTAGTTAGTCTAATAGATATTGGTAAGTGTGGTAGACCGAGTCAGACCTCTGCTCAGATCCCCCTGATCCCCATTTACTGTTTTGGCTATCCCTCCTGAATGTGCTTCCAACAGTTCACACCTGAGAGTCTTCATTGGAGAAGTGTTCTCAGGCCACTAGAGCCATTTTTTCCACATTCAGATCAATAAAAGTGCCTAGGAGTTAATACACTCGACCCAGGGCAGCCCATGCCCAAGGCCTGAAGAATGCTGGAGGTCCTTCACTTTGAGTCAGGGAAACTCTGAGGCACAAGTTTTACTCTTGGGTTCCTCCAGGCCAAAGCCACAGGACTTAATTTTAAGAGCATGGAATTGCTTACCCTATTCTGCTTTTACTCCCATACTAGTCTTTCAAGTAAACACATCCTTAATAAATCACTTGCACTCAAGTCCTCAATCCAGGGGCTGCTTCTGGGGTACCTGACTCAAGACAATAGGCTTCTGAATATCTTGCACAGAAATGCCACATGATGTTAAAGTTCTCATGGTCAGAGCTAAAAGTACTGACCATATTGTTCATTCAAATCACTCACTATTCAGCCAATATAATAATCATACTAGTAACTACTTATTCATGTACCCAATATCTGCATTATGTTCAACTCTGATCCTCATAACTCACTTACAGTTTTATCCCTATGGCTGTTTTTAAAAAATGGCCACTGATTCTTTAACTCTCTTCCCATTAAGGTCTATGGCCCATCCCTTGAATCTTGCTACTTTTAGAGACACCTGCTCTATTTTGATAACTTGTCTCTCAATTACCAAGACCTGGCCATCCTAGGATACCTTCGTCAGGTGAGGACATCCAGCCATAGTATGTTTTCTTTACTATCCATTATGATGTTTATAAAGTCAACATCAGGTTGTATTCAAGTCTCAAACAAGGTAAGTGAAATCTTCAGAAGTTATTCACTTGGGAGTTGACTAAAACAGTAATTTATGGGTTATTGCCGTATAGAAATACTTCCATAAGATCCATATCAAGGAGAAGTTACACAGTATAAGATTTTTTAAAATGAGCTTAGAAAAGCCCATTTGCAGACAAGAAAAATTCAGCAAGAACAGGGATTATCATCCACCCAGGTGGCACTATATTTTTGGGTTTATTAGTGCTCCCCACAATCACATGGATGTTTGTGATATATCTAATTTTAGGAAAGGCCGGCAGAACATTCTACTGATTTTTTTTTACCTATTTGCCTTATATAAGATAAATCAAATGTTGTGGCTATGTCTCTCTTGATCTGCCCTCTTAAATGGTGGCTGGGGTGTTGCTACAAAGCCCATAAATGTCTAACAAATATTAACTAATTGATATTTGCAGCTTTAGTTTCATTGGACAAAAAGTCTGAATATGCCAAGACTAATGCAGCCTGGTGATTTCCTAAGCATAGGAAAGAAGGCAAGCAAAAGGGGACAATTAATATTTATTGGGTCCTAATATGTTCACAGCTAGTTAATATGAATATTTATAAGATGAGGATAGATCCATAGGCCCTCACAGGGAGGCTGAGCATATCAGATGAGGAAATGCACACGAAAACTCCTTAAAAACTATCAATAGGGTAAACGCTATCTTGGGTCAGGTTGCCCAGAGCAGAGCCTGAGTCAGAGAATCGGGTGTACAGAGTAAACTGCGGTGGTGTGCTCAGGAGAAAGAGAGGGAGGTAAGATCTGTGTCTTCATTTTCTCATTTGCATTTTGGAGATAAGAATCAGAAATTATTCACCAATTCAATGATTGTTTTTGAGCACACTATACAAGGCACCCTCCTAGGTGCTGAATATATGACAAAACAAAAACAAAAACAAAAAAACAAGGCCCTCGCCCTCATGGAGCTGACATTCTGTGGATTTCATTACTTTCAGGTTCCCTTAAGCCCCGACTGGGAGTTTACTGATCAAAGTACCTTGTTCCAAGGCAATCATCCTAGAGTGAGGTATATGCAGCCTGGACTGGCATCTTCTGAGAGGCTCAGAGCCCTTGGTTGATCTATGCCACCCTCATGGCTTGCTAGGTAACCAGAGATGAGGGTAGGTATTATTTCCACTTTATAAACAGGGGAATGGTGGTCCCAGAACCACCACAGTCACTCCTGGGATCCAGTGGCAGTAATGTACTAAAAATAATGTCTCCTGCTTTCTAGACTGTTTTCTTTAGTCTTTCAGCAACTAGCATTTGAAGTGAAGATGAATTTAGATTTCATATAAAGATTAGATCATCAAAATGCTTCCATGACATTTCAGATTCCTGATGATTAATGTCTGAGGCCATGAGATTCATGTTAGAAGTGGATATTTGTGCCTCTGGCTTAAAGACCTTGCAAGCGTGTGCTCACCCATGCCTGGCAACTGGAAACATGGCCCTTAACTTTGAGGGTTGAGCCTGGACAAGTGGGACTTGACAGTAAAAATATTTTGCAGCAGTGAAAATAACCACATTCTGTAATTGTGCATCTTGAAAACAGACTCCTGCTGAAAGAAGTAGGACCAACAGGAGAAGGAATAGTGATTGAACAGCTGCCTGATGATGTAGTGCAACCAAAGAACAAATCTCTGAGGATTTCAGCCTTGTGTTGTGCTTCCATCTCTTTCAGATGAAAGTTTTCTTTTTTTCAATATTGTGACCATCGCTGTGCATTTAATTAAAAACTGTTTGAAAAGCGTTAAATGACTAGACAGAACCTTTATATTATTCGAAGGGTTCGGAGTACACATGGGGAGTAACAGCTAACTTGCTAATGGGTGGAAAGTTCTTTATGGAGATGATGAAAATGTTCTGAAATTGGATGATGGTGCACAACTCAATAATACACTTGAAACCATTGAATTGTATACCTTAAATTGGTAAATTTTATAGCATATAAATTATACCTCAATAAAGCTGTTAAAAACTTTTTTATATTAATTGCTAAAAGTTGATAATTTTATAGTAAGGACAATAAGCAGAGAAGTACACATGAGCCTAGTAAGGACTTAAGAAGCATTTAGCCCATTTCAATCTTACTAAAAGGCTTATTTGTTTCTAATTTCCAAATCCTGGTAAAATAAAACAGCTGGCCGTTGCTTTGCCTAGTTTATAGCTTTAATAAATGATAATACACTTTGTTAACTCAAGACCTTACACTGCTGTGAGGCTCCCAAATCCATGGCTCCAGGGGTATTAAGAAATGTTTTCATCATGATAAGAACTGTTAAGATTGATAAAAGAGAGCTCCAATATATTCTTCATGGAAATAAACCCATTAAGTTAATGCAAAAAGAAAATGATATACAGTTGTCCTTGGATGCTACCACCACTGAGCAGGAGATTGTCCATCTGACTTCGCCACATAATCTCCTGGTACCTTGGTTTTTCCAGCTTGAAACATGACAGAGAGATATCAAGTCATGTGGGATGGCTTTGTTACATACTGTTCTAGTCTTGGTCCAGTCCTTCTCTCTCAGCCTATGAATTTATTATTTTCTTAGAAATTATGTTAGAAACCTGGAGTAGAACATTCATGAGTGTGAGTCATTCAAGTTTCAGTTAAATAACTGCTTATATCCTGCTGCTTGACTTGTTGAACTAAAAGTCTTCTAGTAATATTACAGCTATCTAACACTACTGTCTTCAGAACCCTTACTAAGATAACACGCTCGAGGTTTCCACTAGGAGAGGGAGAAGTGGGACTGCACACTTTTGGACAGTAGTTGCCATTCTTTATTCCTCTGGCTGCTTCTAACAATCAGTCTCGTGGCTCTGCTCCAGTATCCAGGTGACAAAAACATAACCATCAGTCAGTCTATTTCTTAAAGTTTAAGCTGTGGAGATGTATTTTATTAAGTAATTCAAGATATGCTAGGTGAGACTGTACCTTAGTCCACTATGTTGCTTAGTTCTGAATAAACAACTAGATCTGTTTCTGCATGACAAGGAAATCTTTAAAGTACAAGAATCACAGAAGATTATACTGTGAGCCCTGGACAAAGCCTGCTCTGGAAAATCCTCTGACAAACCTTCTCGGCTAAATAACTTCAGGTGTGTCTGGTGTTGAGGCACTGAGTTCTTTTGAGAAAGCATGTTCTACCTCATAGCTATGTCACAGGTAGGTGAAGTCATTTAAGGAGCATGGTGTGTCCTTGGATATTTGGGGAAACAGTTGTCAAAAATAAAGTATCTTTAGAGAAAACTGAGTCATTGAAATCAGCAGTTGAAACCATTAAGTGCGGAATGCAAAGTCTGTTTGAAGGGTGAGTGGTGGAGCAAGGAGAAGGGACAGTCTCTGCTTTCGAGAGTCTCCTGGGCAAGTTGGGCAACCATCACAAATGCAAACAACAGAAACACTTGATTCATTGAAAACTCGAGAAACTCTGGGTGAAGTGGTGGACGATTAAGCCCTCAGACATTAGGGAAGAAGGACACACAAAGGATAAGGGGGAGGGCGGCGTGCACCCCTACATTTAGGACAGGAGGATGGACACCTGGTCACGTAGAACTTGGCATCCCTGGCACTGGCAGGGCACCAGGAAGGTACTCGGGGAATGAGTGAATAATCAGAGTGACTGAGAGCCAAATGAAGGTAACCAGAAAGATCTCACGAAATAGGTAAGTCCTAAAAGTGACCACTTGGATTGTCACAAGATGAGAGGGGAAGAGACTCTTCTGTGATCATAGAGGACAATTTGAAGGCAGAAGTGAGAAAAATATAGGGAAAATGATGATACCTGTTTTCATGTTGATAAAGGGGTATAATGTATTCTCCTAACGCAGCACCTCAAAATGAACCTGATCAAGCTTCTCATACTTTAATGTGCGCACAAGTCACCCAGAATCTGGTTAAAAAGCAGATTCTGATTTAGTAGGTCTGGGGTAGATTTTACGTGTCTAAAAGGCTCTGAGGGGATGCCAGTGCTAGTATGTAGTGAGGATCTAGAGCATGTTCTTAATACACCTTGAGCTTTTAAGAGAAAACCTAACCTGGCCTTTGGAGAGGAACAACCTCATAATGCTGTTGACAAAGAGAATTTTCCCCGTATTTGGCAGGTTAATTATTTTGATCCAACAATAAGAAGAAAGAAGAAAGGAGAAGGAGGAAGAGGAGAAGGAGGAGGAGGAAGAGGAGGAGGAGGAGAGGGAGGAATAGGAGGAGGAGGAGGAGGAGGAGGAGGAGAAATCTGATCCTTAGAAATTGGTGTATGAGGCAATCCCCCTGTTGACCTGTGAGCTGCTTAAAAGAGCCCTGTTCCTGAATAGCTGTGCCTGTGAATAAAGGCCACCATCCCACCATGGCTCCTGGGTGCTAAGGACTTTTAAACACACAATGAAAATGTTGCCTCCAACTTAAATACACTTGGTTGTAGGACTTTGATGTAATGGGAACCAATAACCAGGATTGGCAATTGAACATTTGAAATCACAGATTCCTTCAAAAGGTGTCTAGACTCCCTTAAGAATGGAGGTCATGGTGGCCTCTTGGGGACAGGTTTGGGAAGGTGAGACAGGAGGCTCCCAGACTGGCTTCTGTGTCAGGGAAGAACCAGGTCCAAGTGCCCAAGTCCTTCAATTCACCCCTATTCCATTCACAGATGCAATGTAAGCATCTAAAAGAAGGCTATGAAAGGCCAGACCCATGACCGAGTTCTGACAGTTGGAGATGACCTCATCACTTCGCTCTTTGCTGCTCAGCTTGGCCTGGATGACTGTTAGATCTGAGGGCCTCCATGGGGCTTTACTTAAAGAAAACATCCAGCTTCGGCTGCTCTTTGTTTCGTTTTGAAATGTGTAGTTAAAGTTTGGGAATTGATGTCGAGAGGAACTCATAAGATTTTTAAATTATATGACAGTGTAAGCCACCAATGCCACATGGGCATTTCCCTAAGCACCCTGGATGGCGATTAACTTAATGCGTGTTTTTAAATGATTTATCAATTGCTTTCTTTCAAATTTTAATTTGTTTTTCATAATAGGAATATTGATTGGTTCAATGTAAGAAAAAGAAAATCTCCATCCAAATTGGAGTGCTGCTGGCTACAGATAATCATAGGTACGTACCACTTATTAATGACTCTGTGCTAGGCACCATTCTACATTCTTACATATACCAATTACTTCTTCACAGCCACCTTGGGAAGTAGGTACTCTTGTCATCTCTATCTTATTGGTGAGGAAACTGAGGTACAGAGAACTCAATAGAGGAGGAATTAACCTTCAATCCAGGCAGTCTGAGGATGGAATCAGTCTCTCTGGATTCAGTGCCAGTGCCTTCCAATCTCATGGGGGATTGGATTCCAATGACTCTGGGCCTACAGTCACCCCATGTGGAAAGATAAAGTGCAGGCAGTGATGATAGCAACCATCTCAGCAAAGTCTGTTACATACTGTGTCAAAGCCTGGTGAGTTAGGTGTTCACATACGTAAACAAATAGTTATCACCCAAAGATTGACATAATGATCTGAAAATGGAGTAAGTCAAAGTGACAAATTCCTGCAAATGCTTTATTTCGGCAAGGGTCACATGCTAGTCAACAACTAGTAAATAATAAAACCAGATTTCAAACTCAGGTATTTTAACTCCACACACAAACTTTTTTTCTGCTGTGCTCTGGTGGTTCAGAGGGGAGAGCATTAGACAGTGGTCAGGGCTTCTGGTCAAGATGATAGAGTAGGTAAATTCTGTCCTTGCCTCCTTTCATGAACATATCAAAATGACAACTAAAATGCACGACAATCATCACTGAGAATCACCTGAATTCTAGCAGAAGAGAAATTCTTTAAGTATATACAGAAAGCCATATAGAGATGAGTAGGAGAGGAGGGACTCAGAATGAGCTGGTCCCACACCCATATGTAGGGATTAAAAATCAGGAGGGATATCTTGGCTATGGAGGTCCCTGTGAGGAATGAGGGGTCCCAGCTCCACACTGGGCTCCCAGGACCAGGGCTCTGGTGCTGAGAAGAGAAGTTCCCACAAATCCAGCTGTGAAAACCAACAGATATTATGGATGAGTGAGACAGAAGGCTGCTGGAGTCCTAAGCCTTTCTCTTAAAGGGCCTGTTAATGGACTTACTTGCTGGCAGACTAACTCACTCTGAGCTGCAGCACTAGGGCAGCAGCTCAAAAGGCATCAGGGATATACAGGGAGGAACTGAATTATCTGACTTCAGGGTGAGAGCTAGAGGGATAGCTTTCTCCCAGACAGAAGGGCTGGAAGAAGCCATTATTCTTTTACTGAGCCCTCCCCCCACACAGCCTGCATGCTCAGGTGGGTGCCACGAGTCTCCATAAACCTGACTAACACTGTTCCTCCCTCCCTGGTGATTCCCTGAGACCCCACCCCACCCAACTTGCAGACCCACCCAAGCCACTTCCAGTGGCGTTTCCATACAAATGATCTGTCTTGCTGTGAACTTTCCTAAACTCTCAAAGGTTCACAAACCCCAAACAAGCAGCACCTGGCCTCAACATGCCCCATACCTCTTCCCAAGCAGCCTTAAGCCTGGCACTAACAGCAGCTAACCTTAGTTTACATCTTAGCCTCTCCCAGGCACCTCCAAGTGCAGCACAAGTGGCAACCATCTGAAGATCACCTTGTAGTTCATACCAAGTAGCCCTGGGCAGGGCACAGGCTGACCTTGGACAGCAAAAGAGCCCTTCCCAAGAGCCCCAGAAGCAACACACCCAGCTTCAGACCACACCAGAGCACCACCCAACCACCTCCACAAATGACACAGCCAAAGGGAAGCCTGGGCAGGCACCAGAACCTTGCTAAAGTGAATCCTGCTCCATAGGGTGAGTCCCTGAAGAAGAGATCCACCGCTGTAGTCACGACCAGTCCTCACAATCAATCAGCCTGAACATTAATCCCTACCATTGACATGCAAATAATAACCAAGGGTCAACTACAACAGGAGGGCACACATAACCCATACAAGGGATATACCTGGAGCACCCAGCTTAGGTGACAATGAAGACTGCACCACTGGGCCCCACAGGACACCTATTATATAAGACCACTCTACTAAGATTGGGAGACATAGCAGCTCATATATATATAGTTTATTATGTAAACACAGGGAGGCAGCCAAAATGGGGAGACAAACATGTCTCAAATGAAATAACAACAAATCTCCAGAAAAAGAGCTAAACATTATGGAGACAAGCAATCTAACAGATGCAGAGTTCAAAACACTGGTTATAAAGATGCTCAATGATCCTAGTGAGAACTTCAAGAAATAAGAACCATAGAAATGGAGATAAAAACCATGAAAAAGAAACAGTCAGAAATTTAAAAAATATAGTAACTGTAATAAACAATACATTAGAGGCACTCAACAGTAGATTAGATAAAGCAGAGGATTGAAATCAGTAATTTAGAAGATAAGGTAGTGGAAAACACCCAATCAGAACAGCAAGAAGAAAAAAAATTTTTAAAAGAGAATATTTTAAGGGATTTCTGGGACAACATCAAGCATACCAACATTCCCATCACAGAGGTACCAGAAAAAGAAGAGAGAGCACAAGGCATTGAAAGCCTATTTGAAGAAATAATAACTGAAAATTTTCCTAACCTGGTGAAGGAAATAGACTTATAAGCCCAGGAAGCATAGTGAGTTCCAAACAAGATGAACCCAAAGATGCCCACACCAAGACACATTATAATTAAAATGACAAAGATTAAAGACAAAGAGAGAGTCTTAAAAGCAACAGAGAAAAACAATTAGTTACCTACAAGGGAATTCTCATAAGACTATCACCTGATTTCTTAACAGAAACTTTGCAGGCCAGAAAGGGTTGGCAAGAAATAGTCAAAATGATGAAAAGCAAGAATCTACATACAACCAAGACTACTCAAGCCAGCAAAGCTATCATTTAGAACCGAAGGTCAAATAAAGAGCTTCCCAGACGAGAAAAAGCTAAAAGAATTCATCACCACCAAACCAGTATTGCAAAAAATGTTAGAGGGAGAAGGAGAAGAAGAATATGAATAATAAAATGGCAATTACACATCTGTCAACAATTACTTTGAATGTAAATCAATTAAATGCCCCAATCAAAAGACAGTGTGGTTGAATGGGTAAGAAAATAAGATCTGTACATATGCTGCCTACAAGGACTCACTTCAGTTCAAAAAACACACATAGACTGAAAGCAAAGGAATGGAAAAGATAGTCCATGAAAATAAAAATGAAAAAAACAGTTGGGGTAGCAAAACTTACACCAGACAAAATAAGACTTTAAAACAAAGAAGAATCCAGTAGTCCCACTTCTGGATATTTACACAAAGAAACCCAGAACACTACTTTGAAGAGACCTGTATATCCTTGTTCATTGCAGCATTATTTACCATAGCCAAGATATAGAAGCAACTCGGGTATCTATCAATGGATGAATAGATAAAGAAGTAGTACATATATACAATGGAACGTTACTCAGCCATTAAAAAAAAAATAAAATCTTGCCATCTGCAACAACATGATGGACCTAGAGAGAATTGTACTGAGTGGAGTAAGAAAGACAAATATCATATGATTTCACTTACATGTAGAATCTACAGAACGAAATAAATGAACAAACAAAACAGAAACAAACTCATAGATACAGAGAATAGTTTGATGGTTAGCAGATGGGAAGGGAGTTAGTATGTCTGGAAAAGGGGAAGGGATTAAGAAGTATAAATTGTTAGTTACAAAGTAGTCATGGAAATGTAGAGTATAGCTTAGGTTATAGTCAACAATATTGTAATAACTATGTATAGTGTTGGATGGGAACTAGATTTATTGGGGTGATCAATCACCTCATAAGTTTTTACATAAATGTCTAATCACTATGTTGTACACCTGAAACTAATAAAATATTGTTAACTGTAATTGAAAAAGTAAAAAAATTATATATATAAAAAAAGATGGCAATCAGGAAGTCGAGGAGAGCCAGTTTATGGTTTTGCCAGTACTGCCTGGTTAATTTGTTCAAATGGCCTCTCTATGTGTTTCTTCAAATTCTGAAATAGTTCAGAATCCTTGTTCCCCACCAACAAAGTTAGAAATGATATCAAGTTACACCAAACATATTTTAATTAATCCAATTAATCAATTTTCCTTTATGTTTAATGTCATTTCCCTATCTTGAGATTACCTTCTGGAAGATTTATTGTTTTGCCTTTTACATTTCTGTCTATAATCCACCTTGAATTGATTTTTGTGCAGTTCTCTGCAACCCACTGCATGTGCGGGTATCACCTGGCCTTAATTATGTTACTCTGTGATAACTGGAACTTGAAGAACTAGTACAAATGCTGATACTCTGGCTACTGCCATCACTGTGACTAATACACTATCCATCTTTGACCTAGAAGACTCATATCTCCTACCAGCTCCCATGAAACTCACAGACTAACTTGTTAACTTGTAAATACGATAAAATCTCTAACCCTTCACAGTTCTTGACACTCATGTGCAAAAAACAAACAAACAAAAAACTGTTTATTATAATCAATCACTGAGTTTGGGAGTGGTTGTTACACAGCATGATTGTGCAATAGCTGACTAATAAATAGAGGAGTTGTTTCATTAGTATCACTTGGCAGACTTTGTCAAAGGCTATGACTTTTAAAAGTTCTTGATACATTGGTGATTTGCTTTCCAGAAAGATTGTTTCAATATCCATTCCCACCAACAGGTAACATATGAATGGATTTTTCCTACAGAAATGCTAAGGTCATCTGTTCTTTTATCCCCATATGCCACTTCTCAAGTAAGTTTTACCTTCTTGCTGGTTTGTTTTGTTGTTGTTGTTGTTGTTGTTGTTGTCATCGTCTTTAGGTTTTTTTTTTTTTTTTTAGTTGGCAATAGAATCCTGGACATGGGGCAACCCTGGATATGAGTAAGTCTGTGAAAACAGCAGACTTGATCAAGTGAACTGCGGGTGAGTCCATTGCCAGGAATAATATCACGGGAAGTCTCTACAAGGCTCTAAGTGATGACCCATTAAACCCAGGCATAGCCTGCTAAGACCAGCCCCAGATTTACATAAGAAATTGTATCTCATTATCTTTTCTCTGGTGCTTTCCTGAGTCATCTCCAATAAGCTTGATGGAAAGTGCTAGATGAAATGATAGGCTTGCCAGAGCTTGACCCTAAGGCCAACAGTTAATAACCTAATTCAAACAAGACCATTTTGTGACTGTGCCCCTCGTGGCAGGGAGGAAGCCTGCCGTCTTCCTCTGTGTGGGCCTTTAATTCCCAGAGAGTGTGTCTGCTCTCTCCTCACCTGTTCTCACTATTAAATATTACAAGTTCAAACTCACAGCACCTCCCCAAACAAAGGGCCGCAAAAGGCTCGGCCCACAGGGACTCTTAAAGACTAGGATGAAGGGCAAGGAAACCCTTAGAATCAAAGGGGTTTTCGCACAAAAAAGCTAGTTGAGGCATTTAAACATGCAACTGCCACATAAACCATTTTTTCCCAGGTCAGAACAGTTTGCTTTAAAGCTACAGCATAGCCTTATTGAGAGAAGGTTTAGAAAATTCAGGATAGTGATCAGTAAACTTATTTTGGTAAAAACCAGATAATAAATGTTTTAGCTTTTGTGAGTCATACAGTCTCACCTTTGCCACTGTAGCCTAGAAGAAGCCATAGACAACACACAAACCAATGGGTCTGGCTGTGTGGCAGTAAAACTTTATTTACAAAAACTGGTGGTGAGCAGGCCATAGTTTGCTGACCCCTGACTCAGGAGGTGGTGGTTAAAAAAGAGGGCTGCTGAGGTAGAAAAATATTTTTTTTCATGTCTTCATTTAACAAACACTTATATAGCCACACTATGTTCCAGACATTTGGAAGGACTTTATAAATATTGACACATTTAATTATCACAATGATCCTATAAGGCAAGTACAATTATTCTCTCAGGTTTGGTACAGAGAGGTTAGGTACTTTGCCCAATGTCACACAGTGGTAGGTGAGAGTGTCAGGATTTGAATGCTCTTACGCATCACCCTGTGCTGTGGAAAGGTAGATTGGCCTTCACGGAAGGAGCATCCACTGTATACCCTGCTCTTTGCAAACCTGGGGAAAAAGGAAATGGGCACAGAATTGATTAAGATCTAGTGCCACCCTTAAGGAGCTCCAGCCCTGTGAGGGAAAGAGTAGTGCAAATTAACAATGAGTACAACCACAGGAAAGCATGGAATACAAGATGATTCTATGTATATGAAGGTCAAGAACTAGCAAAACTCACCAATGGGGATAATAGTCAGAAAAATGGTGACTTTCGAGAGGACTAAGGGAAGCAAAAAGAACCTTCTGCAGTACTAAAAAGAGCTGATGTCTTTGTCCAGACATCTGGTATACCTAGGTAAAAAAAATCACCAAGTTGACTCAAGAAAATATAAAAATTTAAAAGAAAAAGAGCATGGTGGTGTTGGGAGGAAGCTGCTCAGGCTGCAACTCCCTAAGGCCTCATCTGGGAGGCTGTCACAGCAGGCCCTTTTGAGAGCTGGAGAGTCCCTTGGCCCCAATCCTATCTCTCTTGAGTCCTATGGGGGAGGAAATGGGGTCTTGGATGAGCTGTGAACCCCTGTATATGGGGGCGAATACTCATGACCCCACTTGGCAGATAGCCCAAGATGAGTGGGGACAGTTTCCAGGTCAGAGTTAAGGCCTTTCCCACAAATCTCTTTTTACTGGGCTGGAGTCCTTGACAGGAAGCCTGGTCATAAATGTGGGATCTACAACATAGCCATCCAGGTGACCCCACAAAGAGGGATAGGGAAGGCCTCTATTTGGCCATCAGCCAAGACTTGAGTCTATAGGCCATATTCTGGACCTTGCCCATGGGTTTTTGGCCCAGATTATAAACTCCTTTAAGATAAGAGTATTCTTGGGAATCCTGATGGTTTATACAGGGTTAGAGAAATGAGAAATGATTAGCTCAAAGCTTAGGACTGAAGAATATCTTTTAAAATTGACTCTGTGCACTCCATCCCCAGAAAGAAGGAAAGCTCTACATTCACTGTCTCCAGCTCAGAGATCTGAAGTTGCTCACGTCTTCTGATTGAAAAGGCTGTCTCAACATGGTGTGGACCTCAGACCTCAGGCCCTCAGCCTAAGGCTCCAAGAGAGGCATTCTGGAGGCTCAGATTTCTTTATTTCCTGTCCCTCAACTTAGTAAAACCCAAGCAGAGATGAGGTTAGAGCTGTCCTTAGCCCCCACCTCATCTACTTGCCAACAACTTGTCAACCCATCCATTCATGCACCCACCCATCCATGCACCCACCTACTCACTCAACATGTTCACTCAACCCCCAACCATCCACCAAGCCATTTATCCACAAACCCACCAGCACACTACCTCCAACTTATCATACATCTCTCCTTCAAGGAGCTAAGGGTCTTTAGTGATGATTTTCTTTATGAAGTTGACTGTGTGTGCTGGAGATTTTCAGAGAGAGTGAGATCATAAAGGTTGCAATAGTCAGGAAACCTTCATGGACATGGAAAGATGGGAGAGGGGGCTGAATGCTTAGACACTGGTGTCTGACTGCCCAGGTTCAGATCTGACACTTGGCTTTGTGAGCTTAGACAATTTTAAATAACTTCT
>NW_011888788.1:13679629-13684373 GCF_000151845.1 Pteropus vampyrus | reverse complement strand
GGTTCACTTTTCCTTTATACACTGTTTTATAATTCATGTCCTTTCCCATATGACTTTACACTACCACCCACTAGAGTGGGTAGAGGTGACTTTCCCTCCCTGCTGATATGGGACTGGGACATGTGACTTGATTTGGCCAAAGGAAAGGGAGCACAGTGACAACGTGCCAGTTCCTAACAAACAAAAAGGCCTTGTGTTTTTTCACTGTTGTGTGCCTGTCATGCAAATAGCATCTCCCTTGTACCTGCTGCAGTGTTGCCCTGGGACACAGAAGAAACACATATGGGGCAGACCTGAGCCTAACCCAGCTGTGGAGACAGACTGAATTAGAGTGGCCCAACCACGCCCCGCCAACATGAAGAGACATGAGAAAGAAATACTTATTGCTGTGGACCACTGAGATTTTTGCATTTGTTTGTTTTACAGCAATGACAGATCAATGAAGTAGATAATGCTTATAAAACCCTTTATGTTACATATCATTGTAATACCTTTACTTCTATTAAGTCATTGTACATGCAACAATCCTTTCTCACAGATGAGGAAACTGAGTTTAAGTTGTTTGCCCAAGGTCATGTAGTTAATAAGCTGATAAGTTACATGACCATGGATGTATTGCCTCTGACTTCTGCTAGGTGGTGGTGGCGGTTGAGCGAGTTTGAGTTGGGGCTTATTTATTTGCAGCCTAAAGCATGCTGCCTAATCTACCTGCACAGCCTTCTCCTTCCCAGCCTCATCTTCTCCAGCCTCAGGAAATCTCTGAAGAGCTCAGGAGTAAGCCTTGCTTTCCTCAAAATCAGTTTATACCTGGGCTTCTCCAAAGTGCATCAACAGTTTAGACCTTCGGAGCCCAAAAGCCAGTGAATCTGGTTTTCTGTCTACAGAAGTACAGAAAGGAAAAGAACACCAGTATGATACTTAAGGAAAAGTGGCTATGAAATTAAACAGTGAGTCAGCTTCTACCTAAAGAAAAGAAAGTATGTTCTTCTTCTAATTCATTCAGAGCTGGTCAGTTCTCAAACACTCAGACAGGCCTTCGGCTTGAAGAAGGAATGCATTTCAGAAAATGAGAAAAGGAAACTTATACCTGGGTTGGGGCTAAGCAAAGGCATGGAATTGTGGTGTAGGGAGGGGTGTGAGATAAAGTGCACAGACTTCCATCTTTAATTAGTCCCTCAAGTCTGTGGGTCTCAACCTCAGCCATCTGGTAGAATCGCCCAAGGTAGGAAGCTTTTAAAAATTCCTGTGATCAGGCCACATCCTAGACCCTTGAACAATACAAGTGTTAAGGGGTACCCACCCCCTGCACAGTAGAATATCCACATATAAATTTTGACTCCCCCAAGTCTTAACTATTAATACCTGCTGTTGACTGGAAGCCTTACCAATAACATAAACAGTTGATTTACACATATTTTATATGTTACATGTATTATATACTGTATTCTGACAAGAAAGTAAACCAGAGAAGGTTAAGAAAATCATAAGGAAGAGAAAATACATGTACAGTATTTATTGAAAAAAGTCCTCATATAAGTGGAACCGCAATTCAAACCCGTATTGTTCGAGTCTACTGTATATCAAATTCTACTGTATATAAAACCCGTATTGTTCAAGAGTCTACTGTATATCAAATTCTACTGTATATAAAACCTGTATTGTTCAAGAGTCTACTGTATATCAAATTCTCTGAGTTTTTCAGCCAAAGCTGAGATTTATACAGTTCCAGCCCCATTTTAACTAGAGTTTTCTCCACTCTCCTGAGCATAGCCACCACATTGCATGCCCACCAGTGACCAGGCAGCATGCCAGGTATTTCACATGCTACCAAAGGTGCTATGTTTTTAACAAATAGGAAAACTGAGGCATGCCCACCAAGTGGCAAATGTAGGAGCCAAGCCTAAACAATCCAGAGGCCAAACTTTTTATAGCCCTGCCACACATCTCTATGATTCCAATGACCAGAGAATTAGAAAACAAATTTCCATGAGGTTCAGAAGGTAGCCAGGGCTGGGTAGGCAGAAAGAGCAGTCCACCGTTGCTGACCGGAGGGAGCCCATGGAAAGAAGTGGGATTCCTGGGGTGGCCGATTTTGTGAGACCAGGCCTTCATGGACTTATGGGAGCAGATTAAAGAGGGAATCGGGCTGAAGAGCTGGAGCAAAGGGCACCCAGATAGTGAACAGATGCCCAATTTTCTTTACAGCCCTTTCTCCCAGAACTCGGAAAAAAGTATGGCAGTTGGTGGAAGACTAGCTAAGGTCGTAGAAAAAAAGGCTGCAAGACCTTTTGTTTTGCTTTAGTTCCTCCCTTTTCTTGCCTCTCTCCACCCACTACCTCCCTCTTTAATAACTCATGAAAAAGGTTTTTGAGGGACCCTGTCCATAAATTTCCCAGGCTGGAGCAGCCATCTTAGACTTGGATGAGACTCACCACTTCAACCGTAGAAAGAACTCATATAAACAAATGAGGAGAAACTCATATAAACAAATGAGGAGAAACACCAAGATTCCCATATTCCCTTGAGATTAATATACAAGGACACAAACAATTTATAAAGAATACTACTAGAAAACAATGGAAAATGTTCAACCACACCGATAATTTTTTAAATGGCAAATTATTACTTATTTAAAAATTAGCAAAAATTACTTTAAAGGATAATACCTATTCTAGTCGTTTTGAGGTGAGATTGGTACATTAATACATTAATTACCATATTATCAATAAGTGGCAATGAAAATGTTCACATACCTTACGAATTTCATTTCTGAAACTAATACTGAATATTAATTTTAATTGAAAAATAAAAATTAAAAAAATAATTGGGGGAATATGTTTCAATTCTCGTCTGTGATCCCAAATTAAATGTATGATTTTTTAAGCTGGGGTTTATTCATTTAATATTAACTCATGCTAAAAAAATAGGTAGAGACATATAAAATAAATATTTTTAAATCTAAAAAAATAAAGTTTAAGAGAATACTTTTAGATAAAATATACATTTATATTAAGTTCTCTTTTCAGCTGCTCTTAACTGAATACGTTTTCTACAAAATGCTCTAAGGCATATTACTGATGCAGAAATATAGTGAACACTGAAAAAAATTAAAAAGCAACTGTTTATTTTGTATGAGGCATTTACTAAAATATATATATTAGCAACAAAATCCATATTTTTACATGCAGTTTATCAAGTCTGACTTGTGACAGGAATTAACCTTTTGGCTATATTTGTAAATGAAAGGATGATATGTGATTATATATATCTTCTAAAAATCAACTGCTGCCCATAAGTGTTCATTATGATTTATGTACAATGTCTGAATTTATATTTTAATATTTTCAACACATATGGAAAAAAAAAAGTATTTCATTTCTGGGAATGAATCCAGAAGTAAAAAACATCCAATCCATGGCAAAAAAAAAAAAAAACTTGTCTGCCAAGATGTTGCTTGATTTGTGGAATGAAGTTGTTGTTTTAGGATGGGGGTAAAAAAAAAAATCTCAAGCAAGAAAAAAGTTGATTAAGTTTTTGTCAGCAAAAAAGATTTATTCAGAAAAAAATCCCTGCAATCTGCTATGTGTGGCCGTGGTGAGCCATGTGCAGGAAGACAGAGCAAGAAGGAAGTTCTTTTTAGAAGGGAAGAGGAAGTTCTTTTTAGAAGGGAAGAGGAAGTTAAGAAGGGCTCCTAAAATACAGAGCTCTTCCTGTAGGGCTCTTGAGGGACATAGGGTGTGAGAACTCCTCCCACAAACTCGCCTACTTCCTGTCTTGGTTAAGGTTTTTGATACATTTTGATAATGTTTGCTACAATGTTATTTATAAAAGCAGGAATCTTCAAACAGAGACTTATGGGCATGGACTACAGACTAGTAGTTACTAGAGGGTAGGGGGTGAGGGTGGAGGGGGGAGGTAGACACGGTAAAGGGGAACAAATATAGGGGAGTTGGGGGAGGGCGAAGTGGGTAAAAGGGATCAAATATACAGTAGCTGAAGGAAACTGGACTTTGGGTGGTAAACACACAATAGAATACATAGATGTCAAATGATAATGTACACCTGAAAATTATATAATTGTACTAACCAATGTTACCCCAATAAACTTAACTTTTAAAAAGTAAAGTATAAAAATCAATTAATTAATTAATTAATTAATCGATCAATTAATTAATAAAAAGCAGGAATAACTTATGAGGAACAGTAGAATAACTAAGAAAATTGGTAATGAAACTCATTTAGAAACTTGAAAAAAATGCCCATAATAAAACATTAAGTGATAAAAGAAGGACACAAAACTTCATGCGTGCCATGATTACATTATGATTAAAAAATAAACTGACCCTCAGAAATAAAAGCAATTTGAATATAAAATGTTTTTGCTTTCTTTTTAAAATGTTCTATATTGTGTTTACAGCAATTTACATACAAAACATCTGATTTATATTAAGGAAGCACAACCATCTGGATATAGGATGGAAGCTGGATTGAAGGTGGAACAATGAGAAGGTTAGTACAGTAACTCAGGTTACTGAGAGAAGGTGATTGAAAGGGGTGAAGAGGGCCGGTCAGAGTCAAGAAACATTTAAAAAGCTGAGTAGGATGAAGTAAATCAAGGCTCAACTCACTGCGTACAATGCATTGACTAGTGAGAAGGGCTTTTCCCTGAGCTAGAAAACACAGCAAGGAAAAAGACGAAGCAAAAAGGGCCCCAGCATTCCTTCTTCTTTTTTTTCCTTTTTTT
>NW_011888788.1:13675396-13678259 GCF_000151845.1 Pteropus vampyrus | reverse complement strand
TTTTTTTAAAGTTAAAAGTTTTATTGTGGTATAATTTACATACCATAAAAGTCACCCACGTTAAGTGCATGTCTCAATGATCTTTAGCATATTTAGAATTGTGAAACCATCACAATCCCATTTTAGAACATTTCTAATAAGAAACAGTCATTCTCATTCTTATCCCAATACTGGATAATCCCTAATCTTTCTGTCTCTATAGACTTGCCTTTTCTGGACATTTCATATAAAAGAAATTAAATAATGGTTTTGTGTCTGGTTTCTTCCATTGAGCACAATGTTATGAAATGTTTTGATGATGATGTTTTGTCCATGTTGTAGCATTTTTCAGCGTCTTTTTTTTATTGCTGGGTAGTATTCTGTTGTAAGTATATACCACATTTGTTTATCCATTCACCAGTTGATGACTACTTGGGTTTTTCTCCATCTGGGGGCTATTGTGAATAATGCTGCAATTAACATTCATGTACACGTCTTTGTGTGGACATATGTTTTAATTTCTCCGGAGAGGATTGCTGAGTCATATGGTAATTCTATGTTTAACATTTTGAAGAACGGCCAAACTGTTTTCTAATATGGCTGTACCATTTTATATTCTCACCAGCAATGTATGAAGGCTCCTATTTCTGCAGTCTTGTCAACATTTATTATGTCTTTTTTGATTATAGTCATCCTATGAATATAATTTGCATTTCCCTAATGACTAAAGGTGCTGAGCATCTTCTCATGTGCTTACTGGTAATTTATATATCTTCTTTGGAGAATGGCCTTTTAAAATCATTTGCCCATTTTTAAATTGGGTTGTTTGTTGTTTAAAATTTTTTTAAATAGACTTTTTAAAAGCAGTTTTAGGTTCACAGAAAAAGTGAGAAGCTACAGATATTTCTCACACCACCCCTCCCCCACATGCTCATAACCTGCTACATTATCAATATCCCACACTAGAGTGGTGCATTTGTTACAGTAGAACCTACATCAACACATCATTATTAATTGAAGTCCATAGTTTATATAGGGTTCACTCTTTTTTAATATAATTTATTTTAATTAGTTTCAAGTATGCAGTACATTGGTTAGACATCTAGTTTGTAAAACGATGCCTCCAATTGCTCCTTCCCTCTCCTGAACCCTCCATCTAGCCAACATATTAATGCTAACTGCATTCCCTATGCCGTGCTCCCTATCCCCGTGACCATCCATCAGCTACTAATTTGTACTTCTTTCACCCTTCACCCCATTCTACCAGCCCCTCCCCTCTCCGTCACCAAATTGTCAACTATATTTGTGAGTCTGTTTTTATTCCTTAGATTCCGCATATAAGTGAAATCATATAGTGTTTATCTTTCTCTATCTGACTTAAATACTTTCCAGGTCCATCAAAGCAATATCTTTTTCCATCCCCTTCCTTTTAGTCTCTGTGTGTCTTTTAATCTGAAGTCTATTGTACTTTTTCTTCTTAAAGAAGTCCCTCCAACATTTCCTGTAATACTGGCTTGGTGTTGATAAATTACTTTAGCTTATTTTTGTCTGGGAAGCTCTTTATCTATCCTTTGACTCTAAATGGTAGCTTTGCTGAATAAAGTATCCTTGGTTGTAGATCCTGGGTCTTCATCCTGTCGAGTATTTTTTGCCAAGCCCTTCTATCCTGCATAGTTTCTTTTGAGAAATCAGCTGCCAGTCTTAGGAGTTTTCCCTTATAAGTAACTTTCTGTTTTTCTCTTGCTGCTTTTAATATTCTTCCTTTGTCTTTAACCTTTGGCATTTTAATTATGATATGTATCAGTGAGGACCTTTTTGGATCCCTAATTTTTGGAATTATCTGAGTTTCCTGGGGTTTTATGTCCATTTCCTTCACCAGATTAGAAAAGTTTTCCATCATTATTTCTTCAAACAGCTGTTCAACATCTTGACGTTCTTCAGTTATGCTGATCAGACGCGTATTTGGACCTTTAATAGTATCCCATATGCTCTTTAAATTATTTTTATAGTTTTTGTATCTTATCTCTTGCCATTCTGCTTGCATGTCCTTTGCTTGCATGTCTTTCCTTTTCTTTATTCACTTTGTTTATTCCTTTGTTCATTCCATTTAATATACTTCTCATCTCAGATAATGTATTCCTCATTTCAGACTGGTACCCTTTTTATAATTTCCTTTCCATTTTTTATTTTTTTATCTCTTTGTTAAAGTTCTCACTGAGTTCATCTACACTTCCCCTAAGTTCTTTGAGCATCTTTATAACCAGTGTTTTGAACTCTGCATCTGTTAGATTGCTTGACTCCATTATTCCTGGATCTCTATTCTGTTCTCTCATATGTTTTCTGCTTCTTTGTCTTCCCATTTTGGGTGACTTTCTGTGTCGGTTTCTATGTACTAAGCAAAGCTCCTAAGTCTCCCGGTCTTATTAGTGCAGATTTGTGAAGTAGGTGTCGAGTGGCACAGTCCTGAGACTGTGGCCAAACTTAGCCCAAGCCTCTACCCCTCCAGGGCCACTTGTTAATCTGCAGATGCTGTGTTTATAGTTGCCTCAAAAGGCCACACCAGAAACCGAGGTCAGCTGCCTCCAGTGTGAGTCTAGGCACTGCTCAGCAAGGAGCACCTGACTTGCTGAGGATATACGTGGATGTGGTTTGGGTGGAGCCGTAAGTTGTGGGAGGCAGGGTTTCAGGGAATCCTCTGGGTGGAGTGACTTCTGTTATCCAGTTTGATGACCTCTGGGCTATGGCAGTGCAGTGTCCAGTGCATTGGTATAGGGGGAGGACTCAACAGGGAACAATGGATATCGCCGGCACTTCTGTGCCAAGCGAGTCTCGCCTCAGCCCTCACTCTGACGATGTCTCCCTGTAAGTCCCTGGTGCCTCCTGC
>NW_011888788.1:13672379-13674783 GCF_000151845.1 Pteropus vampyrus | reverse complement strand
GTTCATTCCATTTAATATACTTCTCATCTCAGATAATGTATTCCTCATTTCAGACTGGTACCCTTTTTATAATTTCCTTTCCATTTTTTATTTTTTTATCTCTTTGTTAAAGTTCTCACTGAGTTCATCTACACTTCCCCTAAGTTCTTTGAGCAACTTTATAACCAGTGTTTTGAACTCTGCATCTGTTAGATTGCTTGACTCCATTATTCCTGGATCTCTGTGCTGTTCTCTTATATGGTTTCTGTTTCTTTGTCTTCCCATTTTGGGTGCCTTTCTGTGTCTGTTTCTATGTACTAAGCAAAGCTCCTAAGTCTCCCGGTCTTATTAGTGCAGATTTGTGAAGTAGGTGTCGAGTGGCACAGTCCTGAGAGGGGTTCTCCTGCAGGCCAAACTTAGCCCAAGCCTCTACCCCTCCGGGGCCACTTGTTAATCTGCAGATGCTGTGTTTATAGTTGCCTCAAAAGGCCACACCAGAAACAGAGGTCAGCTGCCTCCAGTGTGAGTCTAGGCACTGCTCAGCAAGGAGCACCTGACTCGCTGAGGATATACGTGGATGTGGTTTGGGTGGAGCCGTAAATTGGGGGAGGCAGGGTTTCAGGGAATCCTCTGGGTGGAGTGACTTCTGTTATCCAGTTTGATGACCTCTGGGCTATGGCAGTGCAGTGTCCAGTGCACTGGTATAGGGGGAGGACTCAACAGGGAACAATGGATATCGCCGGCACTTTTGTGCCAAGCGAGTCTCACCTCAGCCCTCACTCTGACGATGTCTCCCTGTAAGTCCCTGGTGCCTCCTGCACACAGCTGAACAGACACTGGTACTCAGAGCAAGCAGGTCTGTCACCTCGAAAATCTGCTCACGGGTGTGGCCCCTTTAAGAGGCATCTGCCACTGCTGCTGCTGCAGCCTCCATCTCACTCATCCACTCGAGACAGGGCAGCACTGCATACTCATCCCGTCCTACCTTCTGCTATTGCAGGGTGCTTTCTTGGATTTCTCCCTAGTTGTATGGCTTGTTCCTCTAAATCCCAGGTGATTTTTCCTTGCTGCTGCTCCTTGTTTCCGTCACAACTTTGATTTGGTCACCAGAGGGATGAACAGAGCCTCTATCATGTACGCCAATTTTTTCCCCCTCTCCCATTAGGGTTCACTCTTGGTGGTGTTCATTCTATGGGTTTGGACAAATGTATAATGTCCTGTATCCACAATGAAAGTATCATACAGAGTATTTTCACTAAAAATCCTCTGCTCTGCCTATTAACTCCTTCCTCCCATACTCCTAGAAACTGCTGATCCTTTTGCTTGCTTCATAGTTTTGCTTTTTCCAGAATATCATACGGTTGAATCATACAGGATGTAGCCTTTTCAGACTGGCTTATTTCACTTAGTAATATTCATTTAAGGTTCCTCCATGTCTTTTTGTGCTTAGGAGCTCATTCTGGCGGAGGTGGGGTTGTTTTAGTGCTAAAAAATATCTCATCAGGATGTACCACAGTTTACTGAAGAGCGTCTTGGTTACTTCCAAGTTTTGGTAATTATGAATAAAGGTTCATTTGCAGTTTTTCATGTGGACATCTTGTCATCTCATTTGGGTAAATACAAAGGTATGCACTTGCTGGATTGTATGGTAAGAGTATGTCTAGTTTTGTGAGAAATTGCTAAACTGTCTTCTAATGTGGCTGTACGATTTTGCATTCCCACCAGCAATGAGAGTTCCTATTGCTCCACATTCTCACCAGCATTTGGTGCTGTCAGGATTTAGGTTTTGAATCTTATAGGTGTGTAGTGGCATTTCATCATTTTATTTTGCAATTTCCTAATAACATATTATGTGGATCATCTTTTCATATGCTTGCTTGCTCTCTGTATATCTTCTTAGTGAGACATCTGTTCTTTTGCCCATTTTAAAATCAGGTTGCTCATTTTCTTATTGTTGAGTTTTAAGATTTCTTTCCATATTTTAGAAAACAGCCTTTTATCAGATGTGTGCTTTGCAAAGATTTTCCTCTCAAATTTATGGTTTGTCTTCTCACTCTCATGGCAGTGTCTTTAACAGAGCAGAAATTTTTAATTTTAATGAAGTTCAGCTTATTAAATCTTTCTTTTATGGATTGTGCCTTAGGTGTTGTTATTTAAAAAGTTATCACAATTCCCAAGGTCATCTAAATGTTCTCCTTTGTTATCTTCTAGTTTTATAGTTTTGCATTTTACATTTGTCTATGATCCATTTTAATTTTTGTGAAGGGTATAGGGTCTGTGTCTAGATTCATTTTGTTGTTTCATGTGGATATCTTGCTGTTTCATCACCGTTTGGTGAAAAAACTATGCTTTCTCCATTGTATTGCCTTTGTCAAAGATCAGTTGATTGTATTTATGTGGATCTATTTCTGGCCTCTCTATTCTG
>NW_011888788.1:13670024-13672329 GCF_000151845.1 Pteropus vampyrus | reverse complement strand
TTTGGTGAAAAAACTATGCTTTCTCCATTGTATTGCCTTTGTCAAAGATCAGTTGATTGTATTTATGTGGATCTATTTCTGGCCTCTCTATTCTGTCCCATTAATCTATTTGTCTATTCTTTCACCAATATCACAGTGTCTTGATTATTGCAGCTTTGTAGTGTAGTGACAGTCCTCCAACTTTGTTCTTCTTCAATACTGTGTTGGCTATTCTGGGTCTTTTAGCTCGCCATGTAAACTTTAGAATCATTTTGTTGATATGCAAAAAAATAATAACTTGCTGAGATATTGATTGAAATTGCATTGAATTTATAGACCAAGTTGGGGAGAAATGACATCTTGACAATATTTTTTATATTCACAGAATTTCTTCCCATATATTGTTTCATCATGGTTTTCTAATTTTCTTCATGTAGATCTTGTACATATTTTGTTAAGATTTATACCTAAGTGTTTCATTTGGGGGATGCAAACATAAATGTGTGTGTTTTTAATTTCAATTCTACTAGATCACTGCTGGTATATTGGGAAAGTTACTAACTTTGCATCCTACAATTTTGCTGTTCACTTGTTTGTTTGTTTGTTTGTTTGTTTGTTTTTGTCAATTCTTTTGGATTTTCTATATAGACAATCATGTCATCTGCAAATGAAGACATTTTCATATCTTCCTTCTCAATATGTATACCTTTTATTTCATTTTCTTGTCTTACTGCATTAGCTAGAACTTCTAGTACAATGTTAAAGGAGTGGTGAGAATGGATATCCTTGCCTTATTTTTGATCTTACCTGGAAAGTTTCTCGTTTCTCACCATGAGGCATGATGTTAGTGTAGACCTTTTGTTGAGGAAGTTCCCCTTTATTGGTACTTTGCTGAGAGTTTTATCACAAATGGGTGTTGGATTTTGTCAAATGCTTTTTCTGTATCATGTGACATAGTCATGTGATTTTCCTTCTTTAGCCTGTTGATGTAATGAATTACCTTAATTGATTTTCTGAAGTTGAACCAATCTAGTATACCTGGGATAAATCCCACTTGGTCGTGGTGCATAATTCTTTTTCTAAATTGTTGGATTTGTTTTGCTAATATTTTGGTGAGGATTTTTCATCTATGTTTATGAGAAATATTGGTATTTCCTTTTCATGTAATGTCTTTGTCTGATTTTAGTGTTAGGATAATGTTGGCCTCATAGAAGTTATTCCTTCTGCTTCTATCTTCTGGAAAAGATAGTAGAAAATTTGTATAATTTTTCCTTAAATGTTTTGTGGAATTCACCAGTGAACTCATGTGGGTGATTGCCTTTTTATTGTTGAGTTGTAAGAGTTCTTTAGACAGCCTATATATAAGTACTTTATCAGATACGTAATTTCCAAATATTTTCTCTAAGTCTGTGGGTTATCTTTTCACTTTCTATGTGGCGTCTTTTGAAATGTGAATGTTAATAAGTCCAATTTATCATTTTTTTCTTTTATCACTTGTGCTTTTATGTTCTATCTAAGAAAACATTCCTTAATCCAATATCAGTTAAGATTTACTTCTATGTTTTCTTCTAGGAGTTGTATAAAGTTTCCGTTTTTACAATTACGTCTATGATACATTTTGAGTTAATTTTTGTATGGTGTGAGGTAAAAGTACAAATTTATTTTTTTGCATATAGATTTCCATTGTCCTAGCACTATATGCTAAAAAGACTATTCCTTGCTCAATGATCAGTTGATTATAAATAGAAGTGTTTACTTCTGAGCTTAATCTAGTCCATTGTTTTATCTGTCCTTATAGTATCACCATATTGCCTTGATCACTGTAGCTTTGTAGTGAGTTTTGAAAATTAGACATTTAGGTTTCCAACTTTGCTCTGGAATTTCATCTTGAATCCCACAAATTGTCTATTCAAAACAAAAGTAGGAATGGTAGATATAGTACAATGGGTTGAATTATATAAATAATATAAAAACATTTTTTGTGGTTAAAGTAAAGGTTCTGGAGCCAGACCGTTAGTTAGGCTGTGCCAGTTACTAGCTGTGACATTTTGGGCAAGTTATTAATTTCTCTGTGCCTCAGTTTTTTTTCCCACTAGGAAAAATGAAAATCAGAATAGTACCCACCTCACTGAGCTGTTGAGAGATTTAGATGCATATCTGAGTTGTTCAAGGTTTTTAGAACAGTGCCTGCACATGAGAAACACTCAGTAAACAATAGGCATTATTATGATTACTATTGATTGCACCTCAGGATGGTGTATCTCCTTTAATCCAGCAATTCTACTTCTAGGAATGTATTCTAAAGAAACAGTCATAGATATATATC
>NW_011888788.1:13657440-13669974 GCF_000151845.1 Pteropus vampyrus | reverse complement strand
GCTCTGGAATTTCATCTTGAATCCCACAAATTGTCTATTCAAAACAAAAGTAGGAATGGTAGATATAGTACAATGGGTTGAATTATATAAATAATATAAAAACATTTTTTGTGGTTAAAGTAAAGGTTCTGGAGCCAGACCGTTAGTTAGGCTGTGCCAGTTACTAGCTGTGACATTTTGGGCAAGTTATTAATTTCTCTGTGCCTCAGTTTTTTTTCCCACTAGGAAAAATGAAAATCAGAATAGTACCCACCTCACTGAGCTGTTGAGAGATTTAGATGCATATCTGAGTTGTTCAAGGTTTTTAGAACAGTGCCTGCACATGAGAAACACTCAGTAAACAATAGGCATTATTATGATTACTATTGATTGCACCTCAGGATGGTGTATCTCCTTTAATCCAGCAATTCTACTTCTAGGAATGTATTCTAAAGAAACAGTCATAGATATATATCCAGATTTAGCTTCAAGAAATTTCAATACAGTATTGTTTACAATAGAAAAACTGAAAACAAGGGGGATTTGTTATACTCCTTATATTATACTCCTTAATGAAATGCAATCCTATCATACATATTTTTAAAATGTTTGATAAATGGGAATGCTATTTGTGATCACTTAAAGAAAAAATAGAAAAAAGATGTAGAACAAGATATACAGTGTGATCACAGTTTATTTTAAACATTAGTATATGGAAAAAAGTTGGTACATGCAATGGCATGCGTTTGCACATAAAACAAAAGGCTTTGGAAGCTTTATACCAAAATATCTAAAGTGACTGGCTCTGCTGGGTTAGAGAAACCTCTTTGGTAGCTGGTAATAGAAACTAACTTGAGGTAAAGCAAAAAATAGTCATTTGACATGTTATGTCTAGAAAAGGCAAATCTATTGACAGCAAACAAATCAGTGGTTGCCTAGGGCTGAAGGTAGGAGCAAGGACTGCAAATGAGTACCAGGGATCTTTTTGGCCCTATGTTCTAACACTGGACTGGGTGATGGTTGCACAACTCTAATAACCTACTAAAAATCACTGAATTATACACTTAAAATTAGTGAATTTTATAGTACATAAATTATATTTCGATAAAACTTTAAAAGTGGGGAGAAGCAACTTATTCTAAGAATAGGATGGATGTAAGGGGAGGTCATTCCAGATTCTGAGGAGGAATCACAGCCAGGCCTCATGAAGAAGCCTCTCACCTCAAGTCTATCTACAAATGTCTCACCCTTCCTGGTCCATTCCTAAGACTGGCCCAGAAACAAATAAAAGACCACGGCCACTCCAGAGCTCCTGCACTATGGCCAGTAGTGGTACTCTTACAAATGTTCCTAGCATGGATGAGGTGTCCACCAGCTACAGACCACCCAGATGCCCCAAAGGGGAACTATTCCAAGCTGGGCAGCTGCCAACTAAGTATTAGAATGTCGGATGACTTTTCTATAATGGCCTTTTGTGTTTGACTATAGTTTGGCGGCCTCCCTCATGAGCCACATATCCTAGTATTTGTCCCTGTGAAGCCCTCCCACATGGACTAGAAGCTTGACCATGTGACTGGCTCTTGCCAATGAGTCAGTAGTAAGCACGTCACAAGCAAAGGCTTGATAAGCAACTGGGGTTTGTTCTCTTGGAATATTGGAAAGATGTTCCTTCTTGGAACCCAGTCATCATGCAGTCCAAGTGGAGAAGCCCACTTGGGAGAGAACCAAGACCCTGGCCAGTACCTCCAGCTGAGCTCCCAGGTGATGACAGTTGCCCCTGTGCCCAGCTGGCACCATCTAAAGAGAACCACCCAGAAAATCAACAGAATCCAAGAGAAAATAAACTGATATGGTGTTTAGCCACTAGATTTTTGTGGTGGTTTCTTATGTAGCACTAGGTATTCTTTTTGTCATCAGAAAGTTCTGGTAAATGTTGAGATGTACAACCTACAAGGCATTGAGTGACTGGCCCCAGAATGAAGTCCCTCACCTTCCCATGACACTGCTGCTATGCTCCTGCAGCGGCAGAGGGAATGTGGGAAGACTTGGCAGCATTTTACTGAAGGGGGACAGATATGACCTACTTAATGTACCCGGGCCCTCCTTGAGCTCAGTGCTCCATGCACCACAACAAAAGAACAGGGCATTGCTGACCCAGCTCCAAAAGCTGCTTCCTCAAGGAAGCCTGGACAGCTTTCTTCACATCTAAAAAGCTAAAAGGACATAGTTTGAATGCTAAACCTAGTGGTGGAAAGTTTGAAGGCTAACATGATATTTACGTCTTCTCAGTAAACCTCCCCACTGAATACTTAGTTGCAAAGAGTAGATCAAAGTTAACTTTTCCTGAAATGGGACTAGTGGACAGTATGTGCTTTCCTAAATGATGTGCCGAGAGAACTCAGGATCATGTTATGGTATTCTTGCCAATGTGCCTAACAGAACTCCCAACAGGAGGAAAAAGCAGATACCCCCGAAAGTTCTGGGACATTCTGCAAATCAAGTAGCCAGTCCTCCTTAAAAATGTGTACACTAACAAAGACCAGTGCAGCTTCAGGTTGTAGGAGACTAGAGAAGCATGAAAACTGAATTCAACACTTGATCTTGGACTTCTTTTGCTCTAAAGGGCAGTATTAGAACAATTAGTGAAATCTGAATTAGGTCTATAGGTCTATAGGTGGCAATATTAACATCCTTGATTCAATCATTGTTCTGTGGCTAGGTGAGAACAGTCCTTGCTTTTGGAAATGCACACCAAAATATTAAGGGTAAAGGGGCATTATATTTGCAACTTACTTTTAAATAGTTCAGAAAAAAGCACGTAAGTGTGTGTGTACACGTATGTAAAGAGAGCAAGGAAGAGAAAGGCAAATGAGTAAAATATTAACATTTAGGGAATTGGGATAAAAGGTATCTGGGAATTCTTTGTCCTCTTTTGCAACTTTTCTGTCAAGCCTAAAATTTTGTCAAAATTAAAAACAAAGCATTTTAAAGGTATTGTTTGCTGAGTCATTCCTTTTGAACCTTTGTCACAATCACTTGGCTGGCTCTATAAAGTTCCCTCTTCCAATCTGAACAGGGTTTGTTACTTTTTGGCTCACACACCTTTTGAATGTCTGTATCTGATGGAGCTTCAGACCTCCTTCCCCCCAAAACATTCATACTCTTACACTCTCACTTACTTGCCTTTGCACACAACCACCTCAGTTTATGAACCCTGATTTGGGAGATCTGCAAAGAAATACCCCCACGCTCAGAAGGTGGGAGGTCCAAGTAGTGAGTGCGGGAAGTGAGTGGCTTAGCACTGAATCACAGGTCACCATGCAGGGACCAAAGAAGACCCGTTGGTCTCAGGGAGAGCTCCTCCTCCATTTCACAGACCTGCAGACAGACAGAGGGGTCAGCACAGAGGCAGTACTAGCCTAGATGGGGTTGCTGTCCTCTGCTTTCTATCTGCATGCCCTTGGGCACAGTTACTCAAACTCTCAAGCCTCAGTTTTCTCTTCCATAAAATAGAGGCCATTAAAGCAAAATCTCATGGAGTCTTTGGGAGAATTAAGAGCTCAGAAGTGATAGCTGCTATTATTTTTGTATTTTTATAACCTAGTATGTGTCTACTCAATGTCTTATGGCTTTGGGGTTTTCACTCAACCCAACCTGCTGGCTCTAGAAATTCCAAGTGCTGTTCTGCTGCTCCTCAGAGACACAAGGCTACTGCCTAAGGTTTTAAGCCCCAGAGGCCTAAGACGTCAACCATTCTTGCTTTTCCAAGAATCTCTGAGATGGGGACTTTGCTTTTCATTCCACTTGGAACCTAATGTCTTTTGTTGGAAGTAGCTTTTACTTTAATGTAGCCTTTAGCCATACTCGGTTTAACTAGAATACTAGACATTTTGACTAAATGTGAACTTCTTAGTAGTATGTTTGCTTTTCAGCTGACACTCATCTTTATCTCAAAATTCTCTCAACATGACACGAATTAAAAGGTGTCATTCAAAAAGAAGACAGGTCTGTCTTGAAACCCTTGAGTATCATCACTGAGGAAAAGAATGAGACGGCAGCTCTGAGTTGCACATCCATGCACTACAAGGGCTTGTATCAGCAGAGGCTCAAACTGCCCATCTTCCAATGCTACCTAAAGCTTTGGGGTGAAAAAATCCATTATTTTAACATTAGAACAGATATATTCAAAGAGTAAAATAAAACATACTTGTAATTTTAAAAAACCTTAAAGGACATGAGTGCATGTCAGGTAATAGCTGGTCCTACCCACTCTGTTGGGTCCTTGCAGAACAAGGCTGGGAAGTGCTGGTTTAGCTCTCTGGAAGGGGAGGAAGGTGATAGGAGTCCTGAGGACTTGTTCGCTGCACATGAGCCATCACTGCTTTGGGGAACTTGGCAGCAGAGTTGTTCTATGTATCCAGCACTGAGCCAAGTGCTGGGCAGGACAAAACTGGCACGGCAGCCCTGAACCTGGTTAACAGAGACAAGAGACAGAACAACTTCCAAATTGTCTTCACGTAGAAGCGTGACACATTCTCCTTGAACAAAGGGATTCGAGTGAGCTCTAAGCACAGTCTCTAGAGCAGAGGTTCTTAACTTGTGGTCCACAGATCTCTGATCCAATTTAAACGTGCACAGTTTTCTAGAGAGTATTCGGCTTTCTTTGGATTCTCAAAAGGATCTATGTCCCCAAAAGTGAAGAACCACTGTGCTTAATTAAAGAGAGTTTGAAAGCAAACTGATTAGACTGAAGCGATGGCCAGAGGTTGTTACACGGAAAGATTTTTATTTGAGAACATCTAACACTTTAGGAAATGCTCCTGCTGGATCCAAAATATCCCAATGGACAGTCCATCTCCAAACAGCCTAGTCCTGCAGACAGTACAGATCTGTCCATGGCTGGTTCTTCTTCCATCACTGCACAGCTTCATCTAGTGGCACAATATAAATGCAGGTTGCTCAGCCCCTCCAACCCCAAACCAACTTCACATGCACAAGGACAATGAGACGCTCTACTCTTAGGCCAAGACCCTGGTGGGAGATGCTAACAATAGCACTAGTAAAGTGATGTGTAGACACATTTAGTTTCTTCTGACAGTGACCAAAGTCAAAGAGAGACAACAGAATCTCAGTTCCCCAGAAGTCCTGCTGGGTTCAATGATAACACATTGAAGCTGGGAAAAGGGTTGACATCCCTTTATGTAGTACTCTCATAATCTCTCATCATTCCAGAACAGGAGGGTGCCTCTCGGGCACTGCATGAATCTTTAATAGCAATCACGTTTGCTCATCCTTTAAATTAGGACAGACAGATTCTCCCTCACCCAGAGTGTCAGTTTGGAGGGAAAGAGGATAGCAGCATCTTTCAGCTTTAGTTAACTGTAGAGTCCCAAGATGTGGGTCGAAGGCCTCTTCAGAAAGGACTGGACAGTGATTTCAGTGAAGGGCTGCTCAATATTCATTCCACTGCCTACCTCTTTTCTCATCTCAGTTGAGAAGTCTGAATGAATGTCTAATCCCAGAAGGTTAGAACCCACAGTGAAATGAATAAGGTTTATGTGAAGATCTGTCTCTTATTCAACTCGCATCAGCGTCGGAGCCTCAGAAAGAATGCATGTTTACACTCTGTGCTCTCCAAGGGGTAATACTTATCATAAAAATCTAAAACGTATTCCTCAGTCTTGAATCCAAACTTCTGGTACAGCAGCATAGCGGGGTTGCTTGCTGAGACGTGAAGGGTTACATCCTTGCCCATGCAGGTCTGCCAAAAGAGTGGAAAAATACAAGATGAAAAGGAGAAAGCCTGAGGGAAAATGAGTAGGTGAAGAAACTCTTTTAAGGGTAGGTAGGTAGGTAGTTATGGAAACTAAAGAAGGCAGGAACTGAAGTTGACACATTGCAACACCTAGCAACTGCTGAAAACTGAATGACATTGTGCTGATCAAAACATTCATGAAAACATTCATCAAGACTAAGGAAACTGATGGTATGCTGAGTGTTCTTTCTCATTTCTGAAGCAAAGGGCCAAGGGGGATATTTTATTGTCAACTATATTATTTATAATTCAATTACATTTAAATATGTCATACATAGCAATATCAAACACTATGACAATCTTGAAGAAACAGCAAACGAGATGTTCTGCTTTTAAAAACTAAATGTTATCCTGTAAGGGAATTGTAACAATTGCCTTCCTAGACCTACTAGAAATATGTTAAATTATGTGGCCAGATATTAAATATTAAGACTTTAATTATAATACCGGAAGAGTCTATATAGACCTTCTGAACTCCAAAGTCCACCTCCCATTCCTCCCTACCTGATGGAATTCAATTCTCAGAACTGAGAGATCTATCTATATTTAGCATCGGCCCAATCCTAGGGGAAAAGAGTAATAATGGTTCTACCAATCTAAGGCAAGTCTTTAGATTCTTTAATTAGCTACACAGAATAAAATGCCCCAAAAGTCATATATAGAACTTCTTTTTAATGAGGAAGGCACTGAAGTGTGGAGGTTGATAGGGTTCTTGAGATTGTACAGCTCATCATTTCCCAAGGCCTCTATTTAAGAACACTGTCAAAGGTAGACAGCTACCTTCTTTTCTCTGCTTAATTCACATTCTTCATCCAAAGGCATTTTTAGGCTAAGATAGTACTACTAGTATACCAAGGATAAGAATGTGTTATGAGTGTGTATAAAACTAATTTTGTGGGGTGAGCCTAGTGTTCTTTATGCAGTCTGACCACGGCCATCACCCAGTACTACTGACTGTGTCTGGGCCTGAAATATATGTCTGGCTGTGTTCCAGGTAACTCGCATTCAAAGAATAACACTCCTCCTCCCACCTAGGAAACTTTCTGTGAGGACAGACTGGGCCTGGCCTTGTGTCAGGCACACACATCAACTGTCTTCCCTGCTCTGCTCTCAAGCCTTAGCCAGTGAAGGGAAAGGCAGAAATCCTGTAGGTGTTCTGCTAGGACAGGAGAATGACCATACAGTAGAGGTCAATTCTGTGAGATGAGTGAGGCAGAGAAAAGAGGGGACACAGTAGAAATAACCGAGAAGGTCTCAGTTCAAGACAACACAAGGTAGCACATATTAACTGCCAAGGGAAGAGAGACGAAAGCAATTTCTAGGAAAATGGTTCTCAAGGTTCCTGCCAATACTTGGGAATTATTGAGCAAGTTTCATTAAAAATTGGGAAAAAATGTTTTATCATCTCCATCCTCTATTTAAAAAGAATCCTAAAAAACCAAGCTTATAGAAAACAGACTAGTCTTGCCAGAGGTGAGGGGTGGAAAGTGGGCAAAATGGGTTAAGGGAATCAAAAGGTATTAACTTCCAGTTATGAAATAAATAAGTCACAGGATGTTATGTACAGCATGGCAACTACAGTTAATAATATGGTATTGCATATTTGATAGTTGCTTTAAAAGAGTAAATCTTAAAAAGTCTCATCATAAGAAAAATGATGTTTTGTAACTATGTGTGGTGATGGATGTTAACTATACTTATTGTAATCATTTCACAATATATATAAAAATTAAATTACTATGTTGTACAGCTGAAACTAAATCAATGTTGTATGTCAATAACGAAAAAGAATCTAAAAAACAAAAAAGGAATCGACCAATAACAAAATTATCCATATCAAATAATTTATAAATAAAAATTATCAGAAAAATTCTGGGAGAAAAAAAAAATCCTTGAATGTTTTTCTGATGTTAGTATATAAATACGTGGTATATTTTCTTCACAGATGTAACAAAGGATGAATTATAATTCGATATGAGAATCAAGTCTTAGAAGATTCATACCAGCTTATACAGGGATAGTAAAAACAATCAGCAATAACAGAATATGTACCACTGATTGATAACAGTTTAGCTAAAATGTTTAAAAATAATTAAAAAACTAAAAATCACAGTTCTACTTCCACTTCTCAGAGTCTGGTGGTGCTGCTTCTAAGAGCAGCAGCATTACCAATATGGATAATACAAGTGCTTCAGGCTCTCACTTTTGGTATTTTATCATTTTATTTACTACATGTGTTCAAAAACTGGCTTCTTTAAAACCTGGATCTGAACAGTAATCTTATTTTAGAGGTGCAAACGTTTTGGTCTCTATGTTTTAATAAACTCATGAATGATGGTGCTTGGCCTTCTTTCACTTGGTCTCACATTCCACTGGGCAGTGCTGGGAGGGCCCTGCTCAGCTTCACCTCCTACAAGTCTTTCTGAAAAGCCCAGAATAAAGTGGGTAGGTGATGAGCACAGACAAAATACCTGAATCAGATGATAAATCATGAAAGTTGCGATCCCTGCTCTTCTCCATTCAGGATGAACAAACAGAAATGAAATATAAGCTTCGTTGTACTTCACATCGGGAACCATGAAACCAAAGGCAATGATGACTTTTTTATACAGAACGACAACACTGAAGTCTGGGTACTGCAGGCACTCAGACAGGTCAATACCTAAAGAAAGAGACAATTGGAGATTCAAACCATATGCCTTTTGGAATTAATGAACGCCAAGCTGTTGAGTCTGTACTTACAGCTACACCTGCATGCTAAGAAAAAAACAAAACAAAAAAATGAGACAAAGATATTACTATAGACACCATACATCCAGATCATTAAAAGTGAATTTTAGAAAATAAAAAATTTAACATTTTTTTCCTAAATACATATGTTAAAAGGAGAGAAGCAAAATAGGGTGGGTAGTAGAGAGTGCACAGCTGCAGAACTGGACACACCTGGCTTTGAACTCAGCCTCTTTGGCCACGTGTATCAGCAAGCACATCTCTAAATGTCTCAGCCTCAGCTTCTACAATGCTTATAATGAGAGTGTACCTAGACCTGATAGATTTTGGGTAAAAATCTCATGAGAGTATCCATATCATTGTATTCTTTACCTCAGACATATTCAATTTATAAGCTCTTTTGTACAAATGCTACATTTTACAATAAAAAGATTAAATAAAAATGATTCCCTTGCATAATGTATGGAAGCACCTAGTGTAAGGGCAGGAAGTAGTAAATGCTCCCAGAATGTTCCTTTCAGCCCCTATACATTCCCAAAAGAGTGAGCACAACTCTGGCACCACAGGCAGTTACATGATTATCAGACAATAAAGATGACAAAGCTCTCATCCTGATGAAATTTTACCTAACATCTGGAAGACACACATTATTTCCTTTACATCTCAAAGCAGAACAATAAAGCAGATCCGCAAACAATGTGTTTATATTTAGCAATGAAAATGTGTTCCTTTAATTGATGGCTTTGGTCTTTAGAGACAGTATGTTAACAACAAATCATATTGAGTTTACTCTTACTTTCAAAGTCTGTGATTGGGGTATTTGGCTTTTTAACAACACCTTTTGGCTGTACTAACACTCTAAGGAATAGCTAAATAAACAAAGTATACAGAATTATTAAGCATCCAAAAGTATCCAAACGTCCCAGCTACCAGTCTGTGTATGGCTGATAGACATTACCTGGTATCTAAACATATGCGGAAGCAAACAGGATGAATCTTTTATTCTGGAAGCAGAGACAAACAGGAAAGAGAAATAAAAACACTGTTTATTACTTTAATTGTAGGCTTCTTCTTGATCTTAGGAAAAAAGAGGTTTTTATAGTTTAATATTTCTATGTTAAGTAGAAACAAACTGAATGAGATTATATGAGTAAAGGTTTTAGGGTCACATGGCATACACTAATTTTAAAAATTACTAAGGTGAACTATACAGAAAACTGATCTGCCCAGTTTGGGGTGGGGGGACATACCAGGCCAGAAAAACTCCTGACACATAGAGTTTATCGTTGGGATGTGATTTGGCCGGACGTAGCAGTAATCAAGAGGTGCATCAGGCTCCGGCATCCAATGAGGGTCACTTCTGTGCAGATGGGAACGAATCTGTGACAGGAGTTGCAGTTTGGGTGGCTTTGTTTCATAATCACGCCTCCAGTACCACAGAAAATAAATAAATAAATAAATAAATAAATTCAAGTCAATAAATAAATAAATAAATTCAAGTAAGAAAACAAACAAACCAATATTATTCCTAGCAATTTGATTCACACAAACTCTTCGAAATTTTGAACTAATTTGCACTAATTTATATGGCAGCTAGCTTGATAACAGCTACAATACTTTTCTGGTATGAATTTAAAATTCACTCTATTAATATTTGTCAGATCAAACCCCTTTGCACCCGCCAGAAACTCTACTCAAGCTGGTCAGTCTTATGGTCAGAGTAAGGAAACAGACACACCTTCCTAATTTAGCCCTCTGAGTGCTCTAACAAGGACAGAGACCAGGACAGGGAAGGTCCAGTCCTGCTAGGGCAGCTGAGGGGCACCAGACACCAGGGGAACTGAAGCAGGCTCACATACTGCCTTTCCACATGTCTGCCTGGGTGGCAGTGTGGGGAAGGAGGGTCAGGTGACTATGGAGCTACAGAGCACAGATGGTCAACTAAGACTACGTGCTCTGTCGGTCACAGCCAGGACAGCACTGGGGGCCTCTCTCTTCAGCTCAGCTTCCACAGCACAGCCTAGACTCATTAGAAACTGTCCCAACATGCAGCCTAGATACAGGCCTGATTTAGACAATTGCTCCCATTTTTTTTATTTCACAGATTACTAAATACATACAACTTTAAAATTTAAAACAAAACAAGTATGATCATCCTAATGAAATCTAAGAGTTAACTTATCCTTGCTTTTTTATGTTTGTATCAAAGGACCATCCTTTATGCAAAAAAGTACACCTGAAACAGGCCAAGGCTGAGACTGAACACAGAGCACAGACCCAGTTCTTATCAGCACCTGCTCACAGGTTTCAGTATTTATTCACTCTAACAGAGGGATGGGGGAGCAGAAACTACAAACATTACTTCTCATGATACACTCAGCATCACAGCTTTCTCTGTGTACCTGATGTATGGTTTCAAGATCCGAGAAGTGTAAGGGCTGACAATACTTTGGTCCACGGCTAAATCTTCTGATCCCACCAAACGATACAAAAACTTGGTGGTTTGGTGCCGAAATCCTTTCCTGGATGGCAAGGCAGTCTATGAGAATGAAACATTGTTCATACAAAAATAAAATTACTCAAAGGATTGGTTTAATTTCCACAGATAATTAGTACTCATGACATTTTATGTGTCAGAAAGGTCTTTTTACATTATGTATTTGGAAAGCTCAAGTTTGAACAAAATTTCATAGGTAACTTTGCATAAAATTAGATATGCAAAACTAATCATGGTTTTAACAGTTTAAAATCAAAATAATTTAAAAATGTTTATTTTAAAATGTTTAAAACCATTTAAATATTTGATTGAGTACTGAATTTACAGCTTCTCTAGGTTTCACTTTGTCTATAGAACACCATCAGTCCATTCATCAAATATTAACAGTCACTAGGTGGCATATAGGTAACATGGGTCATGTTTTATGAGTAGTTTGTTATGCACACAGCCATGGGGGCCCATTTTTGGTGTAATTGTATATGGATTTATTAAAATATGTCTTTATTGAAATGAGTAAATTTGACAAAAGTAGGACTGATGTAGATGATCATTCTTAAAACAAATCACGATAGTGGAGAGGCCCTGCTAGAGATTCAGTGAGGATGTGGTCTTTGCTCCTTAGGCAGGTTTCCTAACTGAACTGGTGGGTTTCACCCCAGGAGCCCAATTGGAGAGATCTGCTGCTCAGTGAGTGCTGCTCCAGGGCCCTCAGTCATGTAGTAACAGAACATGTGCAATTAAGGTTTTATAGCAAAGAGCTCAGATGGAAGATTAAAAGGCACATTTATAAAGTAGTTTGCCAAAAGCTGGATAAAGTTTAGAAACTTGAGTTGTTTTTATAGAATCAGTTTGCTCCTAGCCTAGAAATAACTTTGTTGGAAGAAGAGCAAAAATTCCTTCTTTTATAATTTGCTCTCATTACTTTCCCAAACTGGACAACAAAACTTTCAAAGGTCAACTTTGAAATTCTTCCAGGACTTTCAAATAAGTTTCAGAGTAAAATTGAAAGCTGTGGTATATAGTTTCCAAACTTGACTCCATACTTGTTCCCGCATCTCTCTAGGTACACGTGGCTTCTCAGATCGAAATGCAGAGTCAATTTCCCTTCTCCTTGAATCTGGGTGGGCCTGTGACAGGCTCTGACCATGAGAAAGTGGCAGAGGCAACACTCTGGGACTTTTGATCCCAGGCCTTAAGAGAACTGGCAGCTTCCACTTTTTCCCACTTTTGAGTTCAGCGGCCATGGTGTCCAGGCTGGACCACTGAGTGACTAGAGGTCACACAGAGACAGGCTCTGGAGGAAGAGAAGCCATCCTGTTCATTCCAGTCTTGACCCTGCTCCCAGCTGAATGCAGCCACAAAAGAACCACCCGGGTCAGCCTGGTCAACCCACAGAATCAGAAGAAATATTAAATAGTAATTTTGGGATGGTTTGCAATGCAGCAACAGATAACCAAAACACCAGCCATTGAACCAATAGACCAGGAAAGACTATCTGGTTAATGTTTCAAGA
>NW_011888788.1:13650769-13657390 GCF_000151845.1 Pteropus vampyrus | reverse complement strand
AGAAAGTGGCAGAGGCAACACTCTGGGACTTTTGATCCCAGGCCTTAAGAGAACTGGCAGCTTCCACTTTTTCCCACTTTTGAGTTCAGCGGCCATGGTGTCCAGGCTGGACCACTGAGTGACTAGAGGTCACACAGAGACAGGCTCTGGAGGAAGAGAAGCCATCCTGTTCATTCCAGTCTTGACCCTGCTCCCAGCTGAATGCAGCCACAAAAGAACCACCCGGGTCAGCCTGGTCAACCCACAGAATCAGAAGAAATATTAAATAGTAATTTTGGGATGGTTTGCAATGCAGCAACAGATAACCAAAACACCAGCCATTGAACCAATAGACCAGGAAAGACTATCTGGTTAATGTTTCAAGACGAGTTCCACGGAACTCTATAGACGTTACACACTATCCCAACTTCTTTCCATCTTCACTGCTTTCTCCTAAGTCTAAACCACCCTCAACTACTGTCTGGACCACTGTTACTACCTCCTATTAGTCTCCCTGCTGCCTGCCATTTTTACCCCATCATCCATTCTCGATAGCCAGATTCTTCTTTCAAATCCTAATAAATTTGATGGAAATGTCTATGTGGCTTCCCACTGTGTTCATAATACAATTCAAACTCCTTGTCTGACCTGCAGGATCTGGCCTTTATTACACCTGTGGCCTCATCTCCACTTATCCCCTTCCTCTGGCATCACTGTTTCAGGTCCACACACCAAACTGACTCTTGCCTTAGGTCCTGGGCCTGGGCCTCTACCCTGAACCTTCCTCAGCCTGGCTCCTCCTTGTGGATCAGGACTTGGTTCAAGTGTTACCTCCACAGAAAGGCTGTCCTTAACTACCGCATCCAAAGTGGTGCCACTGCCCTCTGCTCCTCCACAGCACTCACCTTGTAGGAAGTGATCCTGTTTGTTTAGGGTATTAGTACTGTCATCTCCTTGCTCACAGATGGCAGCTCCATAAAGGAGGTGTGGGGGGACTTTATCTGTCTTAATTCACTGCAGTATCACCAGATAGAATTGTGCTCAGCACATATGAAGTACTCAACTTAGGTTAGTTAAATGACAAAATGGTGAGAAAAAAGCATCTCAAAGTCAAATAACTTCAGAAAATGTTAAATGAGCTTCTTCAAACTTCTGGTTCTAAACAAAATGGAGATCTAGGTGGGCCGCTGTGTCCCTTCCCCAAACCCAATCTGGGAGATGCCAAAAAGTGAGAGAGAAGATTGAACACAAAAGCTGTGAGAAAGCCCAAACGAGATCAAAGGTAACCGGGTACAGAGAAAAAGGCTCACCATGATGGGGAAGCTTCCTAGTTAGGCTACTTCCTCTGCTCTGGATAGATCCCTGTCAAGCAACTCTGCGACCAAGTATCAATTAGAGGGATGATATCAGAGTAGTGCTAGAGCCTTCTTGAGGTAGAGGGCAGACACCCTCAGGACAGCCCCTGAGTGTTCCATAATCCAAGCATTAAGAGCAGAGGGAGATAAAAAGGAGCATAGGGGCCAGATGTCCAAGGAGGTTCTGTGAGGTAAGGTTGCCTAATTATGAAAAAGGTGAGGATGAGAAGTGGTCGCCTGATTGTGGAGAAAGTGAGGATGGGAAGTGGTTGCCTGATCATGGTAAAGGTGATGATGGGAAGTGGTTGAGCCAAGAGCCTCTCATTTTATAAAAGTTGCCAAGAAGGTGACAAGGCAGGAACCAGGCTTTTGCCTGTCCCTCCAGGTGTATATTGCCAACAAAGGCAACTTATAACACTAAGGGAATATGCATTCACAGGGGAAAAAATCAAGAGGTAAATAAGGAGTGCAAAACAAAAGACAACCGAGTAAACAAACTGTACTGAAAAAAGGCAGAAATAATTTACCAGACAGAAAATAATTTTTAAAAAGCACAATAACTAGTCATCGGGAAAATGCAAATCAAAACTACAATGAGATATCACTTGATACCCACTGAGATGGCTGTAATCAAAAAGACAGGTAGTAAGTATTGGTAAAGATGTATGGAGAATTCAGAATCTTCATACAGCACTGGTGGTAATATAAGATAGTGCAGCCATTTTGGAAAACTGTCTGGCAGTTCTTCAAAAAGTTAAACATGTTGTTACCATTAAACTGAGAAATTCCACTCTAGGTATACACCCAAGAAAAATGAAAACATGTACACACAAAAACTTGTACACAAATGTTCACAGCAGCATAATTCATAATAGCCAAAAGCTGCAAACAACCCAATGTCCATCAACTGATGAATGGATAAAGTTTGGTATATCCGTATCATGGGATATTATTTAGCCATAAAAAGAAATGAAGTACTAACGTATGCTCCAACATGGATGAATCTTGAAAACATTATGCTAAGTGAAAGAAAGCAGTAAGAAAATATCACATATTATGTGATTCTATTTCATAAGATGTCCAGAATAGGCAAATCTATAGAGACAGAGAGTAGATTAATGGGGGCTAGGTGTGGGAGATTAGACGGCTAGAGTTGAGGGTTTCTTTTAAGGATGATGAAATGTTCTAAAATAGATTATGGTGACAGTTACACAATTCTGTGAATATATTAGAAACCACTGAATTGTACACTTTAAATGAGTGAATTATATGGTATATAAATTGTATCTCAATAAAGCTGTTTTTAAAAAGCATAATAAATAGGTTCCAAAGTAATGAAGGAGCCTGGAAACAGGAATGAGTAGTTATGAAGCATCTCTACATCATTATCAGATATTAAATGCATGATCACAGAAGTAAAGCACTCGATGAATGATGTTATTAGAGACAGGTTGAGTGTCTCTTCAAAAAGGCAAAGGAAGAAATAAAGAAGTAATGGTGTCAACATCTATATTAGGAGTCCAGAAGGCGAGGAAAAAAGTAAAGGAGGAATATATTTAAAGAAGCAATGATGAAGAATTTCCTAGATTAAAGCAGCATATAAAAGGACTTCCAGATTCCAGTCTGGTATATAAAGGGACTGGAAGTCATCACTGCATCCTAACAACTTTTCTTCAATCTGAGACTTGAGATCACAGGGCAAACCACTGCCCCCAAATTGGAGATGGACAGGCACATACAGAGAATCATAACTTATCGGAACAGAAACCCATGAACAGAAAGCTCTGCAAACAAGTGCCGGGTAAAAAAACCCAAACTGCAACTGACAAACTCCTGGACAAATTAGAGAGAAAAATCTCTGGCGGTAGGAGGGGTCCCGTATTTTTGTGAGTTTTACTTTCAAGACCTCTACCAGGTTTTCCTAAGGATGAAAGAAAAATCCCCCCATGCCTCTGACAAGGGGAAGGGGAAAGTAGCCATTTTGAAGTACAGCACAGTACAGTGTATTCTTTTCAACAAGACCTGCCTTCAAGAGAAACCATTTTGCTAGAGCCTAATCTTTTGTTTTTTTTAAATAGCTTATTAGAAACCTTTTTTCCCCAATTTTATTGAGAAACAACTGACACATATCACTGCATGAGATTAAGGTGTACGGCATGACGGTTTGATATATATTTATTGTGAAATTATTACCACAATAGGTTCGGCTAACATCCATCTTCTCACATCAATACAATTAAAAAAACAGAAGGAAAAAATATTTCTCCTGGTGATAAGAACTCTTAAGATTTATTCTGTTAACAACTTCCTATACACCACTCAGCAGTGTTAGCTGCAGTCATCATGCTGCACGTCACATTCCTAGGATTTATTTATCTTACACCTGGAAGTCTATACCTTTTGACCACCTTCCTCCAATTCTCTTCCTCCCATCTCCCACCACTGGTAACCACAAATCTGATTTTTTTCTACGAGTTTTTTAATACCTCATGTAAGCGAGATCATACAGTATTTGTCCTCGTCTGACTTGGAAGGCTTCGCAGATTTGTATTATCACCATTGCACAGAGGCCATGCTAATCTCTGTGTCTTTCCAATTTTCGTATTTTATGCTGCCGAAGTGAGCACACTGGGGTTTTATCAGAGTCTAACCAACTCCAGCTCCCTCTAGCCATCCTGTCCTCCTTAACTGGGGAGGAAGAACTCAGAAGCACTTATGACTGTCACAGCCGAGGGGCACATGCTCACTCAAAGACAGGTAAAAGCTGTGTGCAAAGCATTAAGATCCCCAACTTCCACCTCGACTCCCTGCTGCTGAAGTCCAGAGATCTGACCTCTCAGATGAAACGTTAACTGGGGCTCTGGATAGGGTAGCTCACATAGCACTGATGTGTGAGCACTGTACAAGCTAAAGGCCAAGTTCCCCTTTCCCCACGTGGCAACCAGGGTTCTGAGACTGGAACACTCCTCTGTGGGGACTGTGATAAGAGAGACCTCAAGGAAGAAACACTGCAGATCTTCCTGAGGACTCACCTACACAATGGGGCTGTGTATAGAATTCCAGGTTCGACCTCATTTTCCCTCAGAATTTAAAAGCACTGCTCCATTATCTATTTGCTTCCAGTACTGTTGTCAAATTGGCTCTCAGCTTTAACCAATGCTGGCTTAGGATTCTGGCTTTAAGTTCAAAGCCTTTTCAGATATGGAAAGTCTCAAATTTTACTTCCCAGGCAGCTTTCCTCAGGAAGCTACTAAGGATGTGCTCTATCAAAACAGAAAGTAAACCTATAAAAAGTAAAGATGGGTCTCAGGAAACAGGAGAGTCAATACAGAGGGGGGCAAATATATCTCCAGTGAGGGGTGATCGCAACACCACTGAGTATCATAAACAAAGGGCAGCCAGTAGAGTGACAAGTGTGACACAAGGGGCAGACACACTGAAGCTATCATCCTTGTCATCACTGGACCATCTTTTAACCCTAAGAAGTTGTGGCCCGGAGTCTCACCTGTGCCCTGCTTGGCTTCATTCACCATGTACTCTGACACTCTACTCCCTCCATGCCTGCTTGCTGTTATCAGCTGAGGACACTCCCCCCCACAAATAACTGCTCTGGCCTCCAGCAAGCTGGAGGGAAGCATGTTAGCCCAGAGTCAGGAAATATAGTGAACCCCATTCCCCAGCTCAGACTCCTGCCACACTGCCTGGCATACATTGCAGCCTGACCTGATGCTCAGACAGTGGTAAGCCTTATGTTTCCCAGGACTCTCTAATGACCTTGACCACTGACTTCTCCAGGAGGGGCTCATGAAAGTTGCAGCCAAAACATGACTATATCAATTTCCTGGGGCTGATATGTCAACATTCCACAAACTGAGTGACTTAAAACAACAGAAATTTATTCCCTCACAGTTCTAGAGGGTAGAAGTCAAAAATCAAGGTGCCATGCTGTCTCTGAATGCTCTGGGGGATAATTTATCCCAGGCCTTTCTCTTGGCTTCTGGGGCTGCTGGCAATCATTGGTGTTTCTTGGCTTGCAGACGCATCACTCTGTCTTGGTCATCACATGGCATTCTCCCTGTGTATCTGTCTCTGTGTCTCTTCTCTCTGAAAGGGTACTGGTCATACTGCATTAAGGGCCCACCCATTTTCAGTATGACCTGGTCTTAACTAATTATATCTGCAAGAGGCTTTTTCCGAATAATGTCACATTTGTGGGTACTAGGGGTTAGGACTTCAATATGTCCTTTTGTGGGACACAATTCAATCTACAACAATGACCCACAAAGACTGTATAGCTTATCTTCTAGAAACCTTCATCTAAGAGGCAATTTCCTTACATAGCTAGATATGTACTTCCTACTTCATTTTTTTAAACTAAAAACATATTGTGTAGGGATATAGACATTAATAAAGCAGAGGAATTAACACCAAATGTCAGAGAATGGCTCCCTCCAGGGATAGCACGTAGTGCACCCAAGGACTTCTCAGTCGTTTGTAATACTATTTCTTAACCCAGGAACTAGAAGCACAAGATTTTATTAATTTTATTAATCTCTAAGCTATACTCATAAGTTCTATGCATTATTCTATGGGTATGACACATTTCATAATTAAAAAAATAAAGTATAAGAGACTGGGCAAAATGGCATAGATGATGGAGGCTTTGTTCATCTGTTCTTATGACCACATCAAAGGTGCAATGGAAATGAAGAGCAATCAGCAAGCAGAGTCACCTGGGGTCTAGATGAACAGAAGCTCTAAAACTAGGGAGAGAAATAAGAAATCGCCCTGCAACAGTAGGAGGTAGGAGGGGGCGAAGACACGAGGCTGCTCAGTCCCAAGTGGCTGAGTGGGACAGAGGCTACGGCAGCTGCAGACATTCCTCTTAAAGGGGCCGTGTCCACTAGAGGACTCTCACGGTAATGGACTCGCTCATTCTGAGCATTAGCACTGGGTCTGCTGCTCTGGGGGGCACCAGAAATTTACAGGGAGACACTGAGTTGTTGGAGCGAGGGCCAGAGGCAAGGCTTTCTCCCTGGCAGAAGTTCAGGCAGTATCTATTGTTCCTCTGTTGAGCCCTCCCCCTCCCAGTGTGCAAACATATGGCTGCCATAGCTGAGACTTCACCAGTCTGGATAACAAAGGTCACTCCGCCCAGAGGATTCCCTGAAGCTCCGCCTCCTTGAACTCATGACCCCACTCAAGCCACATCCAGGTGTGTCCTTGGCAAGTCAGGTGCTCCTTGCTGAGCACCTCCAAGACTCACACTGATGAAAGCTGGCCTCCG
>NW_011888788.1:13597592-13649949 GCF_000151845.1 Pteropus vampyrus | reverse complement strand
GAAGTTGAGTCCTAAAAAAGATGAACCCAAAGAGACCCACACCAAGGCACATCATAATTAAAATGCCAAAGGTTAAAGACAAAGAAAGAATCTTAAAAGTAGCAAGAGAAAAGCAGTTAGTTACCTACAAGGGAGCCCCATAAGACTGGCAGCTGATTTCTCAAAAGAAACTTTGCAGGACAGAAGGGCTTGGCATGAAATATTCAAAGTGATGAAAACCCAGGATCTACAACCAAGAATACTTTATCCAGCAAAACTATCATTTAGAGTCGAAGGATAGAGAAAGAGCTTCCCAGACAAAAATAAGCTAAAGAAATTCATCAACACCAAGCCTGTATTATAGGAAATGTTGGAGGGACTTCTTTAAGAAAAAAATAACATGTATCAAAAACATGAATAAAGACTAGTAATAACTACAGATCTATCAACAAGTACCTCAAATTGAAAAGAATTAAGAGCTCCAATCACAAGACAGAGTGGCTGAATGGATAAGAAAACAAGACCCCTACATATGCTGCCTACAAGAGACTCACTTCAGATTAAAAGACACACACAGACTAAAGGGAACAGGATGGAAACAGGTATTGCCTTAATGGACCTACAGAGTATTGTGCTAAATGAAGTAAATCAGGTAGAAAGACAAATTCTACATTATTTCATGTACAGGTGAAATCTAAAGATCAAAATAAACAACAACAACAAAAAACGGAAACAAACTCATAGATATAGAGAATATTTTGAGGGCTACTAGATGGGAGGAGGTTGGTGGGATGGTGTAAAAGGGCAAATGGATAGTTACAAAATAGTCATGGAGATATAAAGTGTAGCATAAGGAAAATAGTCAACAGTGTTGTAATAAATATGTAAGGGGATGAGGGATACTAGATTTAGTGGGGTTATCACTCTGTGAGTTATATAGATTGCTAATCATTATGCTGTACAACTGAAACTAATATATTTTATGTCAACTACACAATGTAAATATGTAAATATAAATGTTATATTTCAATAAAGCTGGGAAAAAAATAAAGTGTAGAGATAAAAGACAAACTCTTGGGAACAAAGAACAGGTGAACAGATGACAGCAACAAAAACATATGAATAAGTGGCAAATAACTTAGAACAGAGTGCCAAAACCTAAGGCAGCAGTGAAGACAGGCCGGGAGCAGTATGATTTACATGCCAGAGTCTCAGGATAGTGCAGCAATCGAAGACACCAGGTCCTGCTAAAGTTGAGTCTTTCTTAAAGCCCCCTCTGCCCACATCCAGAAATGATCTTCCCCACCAAAGCAAAACTGGAGAGGCTCAAAAGAGAGATTCTAGAGAGGGCACCTGACACTCAAATATGAAAGTATTGTCCTGAAAACAGGCCAACTCAGTGGAAGTTTACTAGCTGAATGGTCAGCTCCTGGCCCAAGTCACTTGGTTCCTAGGATACAGGCAGGCAGGTTAGTACTTTCCAGGAAAGGGAAGATAGAAAATAGGAGAAAAAAAATAAAATTACGGGGATCCATTTGGAGTAGGGGTCACTGGCAAACTATAGCTCATATAACAAATCCAGCCTGTTTTGTAAATAAAATTTTATTGGAGCACAGCTATGCCCATTCATTGTATCTTATCTGTGTTGCTTTCCACTATAACAGCAGCATTGAATAGTTACAACTGAGACTATGTGGCCTGCAAAGCAGAAACTATTTACTATCTAACCCCTTACAGAAAAAGTTTGCTAATCCTTGGTCCAAAGGATCCAGTATCCAAAACGTGGTGCTCTAAAAAGACAGAACAGAGAAAATAGATGATAGAAAATTATGAAAACTTTCCAAAAGTCAAGGAGAGTTTCACATTGAAAGGGCCCACATACCAAATGCTGAACACAATAAAAGAAAAAGCCTCAGACATTGTACATCACTGAAGTATCAGAACATTTGCAATAAGAGCCCACTAGTTTCCAAAGAACAGGATAGAAAAGTGTACAAAGAATCCTAATAGTCAATTCAGAGTGAAACGACTAGGAAACATGAAAAATGTTTAATCTTACATATAATCAAAGAAATGTAAATAAAAAACAAGATTTCACTTTACAGCCATCAGTTAGCTACACTAGTTAAAGGCTAGTTAACAGAAAGTGTTAACAAAGTTACAGGGAAATAAGACCTTGCATTCCTGCTGTGTGAAGGTATGTTCTGGCAGTTCCAAGAGGAATTCATTGTTCTAGGAGCCCACTTAGACTTGGGTTCCACTGAATAACCTCAAGCAACACTGACACCACTGATCCCTTGGCTGCTCTTTCTCCATGTTGTTTCCTAACCATACCTGTTTACATGTCTTCAATCCTGTTCAACACAGAGTATGGTATACCTAATTCCCTCAACACAACTGTCATCAAAGCTATGACACAAACCATGTATAGCTACACTCAGGGACTAAGAAATACAATGAAAACGTCTAGATTCTGCCTTGAATGCCCAAAGGAGAAAAAAAAAAACTCAGATGTATTAAGGGGTATTCGTACAGAATAATTTCAAAAAATAAAGCCCAGCAATTTTTGTATTTTTTTCTCTTGCTGCTTTCTTCTCTATCCCAAAATTACTCAGGATTTTAAAAGTCCTGAGTGGTGTACACCAATGTTCATAGCAGCATTATTCACAGTGGCCAGGACATGGAAGCAACTGAAGTGTCCTATGATAGATGATTGGATGAAGAAGCTGTGGGACATATATACAATGGAATATTACTCAGCCATAAGAAGAGATGAAATACTGCCATTTGTAACAACATGGATGGACCTCGAGATAAGCATGCTAAGCAAAATAAGCCAGACAGAGAAAGTTGAAAATCATATGTAATCACTTACATCTGGGATATAAACCTAAAAGCAACAAATGAACAGGACAAACAAACGGAGACTGATGGACATGGACAATAGACTAGTGGAAGGGGGAGGAGGAGGTAGATGGGATAACGGGAGTCAGATATGTGGTGACAGAAAGAAATCTAACTATGGGAGGTGAACACACAGTGTAAATATATATATGCCTTACTATTAAAGTGTACAGGTAAAACATTGGATTTCATTAACCAATGTCACCATAAAATAAATATATAAATTTTTAAAAATAATAAATAAATAAAATAAAAATAAAAGTCACAGCATAACTGTATCCACCCCATGGTGCTGCCTGTCCTACCTCCACTCCCACCTCTAGAGTTTGAGAGTGTATGCTGACTCACCTGGTATCGGTCAAGAATTCTGAAGTCCTGACAGGTGGTTCTATACGTGGCTTGGCCAGCCGGAAGCCGGGAAATTCCTCCTTCTTTGGCTCCATAAATCCCATCAACTAACAGAAGAGCAGCATTAACAACTTGATCCAAGTCAAAAAGTGGTAATCCCCTATCCCTTTTCGCTTGTCTGACAATCAATTTACGCTTCAGTCTCCGAGCTTCTGGTGTCATGGCAACAGCACTAGGACAAGCTTCCAGCCTCTTCAGGAGCATCTTCTCCTCATAGATGCTCACAGGGGTATACTTGGGCCCTTTAGGTTTCCTGTCCTTCTCCAGCTGTGGCTTCCTCTTTTCTCGAGCCCTTGTTTGCAAAGATGTGTTGGAATCTGTGTCTTCACTGTCAATGTCCATCCTGTCAGGTTTTTCCTCCTCACTCTCTACTTCCTGCTTTATTTGTTCAGGTGCTCTGACCTTCTTTCTGCCCCCGACCACTGTCCCAGAAGCTGCTGACCCAGCAGGGGGTGGAACGTACTCCATCCCTGGGTCTATGACTCCATCACCTTCCATCTCATCATCGTCTATGCAGAGAATAAGACAGGAAAGAAGAAATGCAGTGCACACCACCCACAAGGTAAAAACATAACACTTTTATATCATGTGCCACACATAAAAGACCCAAGAAAGGTAAATCTTACCGTGAAACAAGGCTTGTGGTGGCATCACATCTGGAATCAGATCTGCTTCTGAAAGCAAGCTAGGTGTGGCTGAGTGAGAGGCAGGGGTCCCAGGGGCAGAGAAATCCAGAGATGGAGAAGGAGATGGGCTGGTCAGTGGAGTGCGGTCAGAGGAGCTCAAGGATGAAAAATCAATCACTTCTCCTTTTTCTAGAATCACGTCAGGCCTGCGGCCTCGGCTTACAAATTTTACAGGGGTCGAAGAAGTGCTCCTGTCAAGAAAGCCTGCTGCCTCCTTCTGGGCTCTTCTAATGTCTTTTGCTTCCTGAGTACGAGACCGTTTTTCTTTTAATTCCATGGCGGATTCCACAGGATTGCGACTTGCCCGTTTTCTAAGTCCCTCAACGGTAATGATGGGATCTAAAGTTGGTTTTGAGGCTGCTGGAAAATAATAAATATCTAAATGTTTAAATAATCATTTAATTTTAGTTCCTTTTACTAATTTATTATTGTGAACCTTCTACCATATTCAAAATAGAGAAATGTTCAACGAATGCCCTAAACTGGGACTTAGATATCTCTTACCAAGAAAAAAAAATTGTCATGCAAATTTAAACAATTAAAAACTATCTTTCACCTATTGGAATTGGTAAACATTAAAAGTTTAACAATGCTCAGTAAGCATATGGGGTAATGGACATTTTCATGCCTTATTAGTAATTTAGCAATACTGATTAAAGTTTTGAATGAACATATCTTTTGATATAGCAACCTGTTTCCAAGAATTTATCACAAAAGAAAAAATTTGCACATGTATCCACATATATACAATTGTAATCTTGTTTAAAATAACAACCAAAGGTAGAAATAACCAAAATGTCTATCAACAGGGGTATAATAAATTATCATAGAGACATCAGATGGAATAAAATGAAATAAAATTTTTAAAAAGGTAGATCTACATGTACTGCTATGGAAAAATATACAAGATATACTGATAAATGGGAAAAAAATGGAGAACAAGTATTATAGTATGAGTCCATTTACAGTTTTTTTTTTTTTTTTTTAAAGAAAATGCTTAAATGTACGGAGACAATTCTAAGTGCATTTACAACAGATAACAGTGGTTATTCTGGGGAGTGAAAATGCAGGCAGGGGTGGGTGCAGAAGAGCAACTTTCATCCTTCAATTCTATTTTATTTTTTTCCCAATTATATTTTTAAAACTTTAAAAGTTCATTAAAAACTTTTTAGATTAAAAAATCAGATCAATGTGTTGTTACTATTAAAGAGCTACTATTAATTTTTTTGAAGTGTGAAAATGGCATTATGGTTAGACTACAAAAAAAAAAGAGTCCTTTATCACTTAGAGATACATAATGAAATATTTAAGAGTGCAATGTTGATGCCTAGAATATGCTTCTAAATAATCCAAGGGTAGGGAAGAGTGGGGATTTGGGGTAAAGTACCCACGGTCTAGATAAAATGAGATCACCAGCCGTTAACTGTTGAAGTGAAGTAAAAGGTACATGGGGATTCATTGTATTACTCTCCTCACATTTGTATGATTAAAAATTTCAGTAATAAAAAGTTTAAAAACAAAATCAGATTAAAATAGAGAACCTTTCAGATATCAAAGGAAATTTATAAAACTGAGAATCTGATTAGGAAATTATCAAATATTTTCACGTAATATTTATGGCATACAAAAAGCACGTCACAATAAAATTGCCAAGCAGAGTTGCTCAGGAGGCAGATGAGCTGTGCCTGGCAAAAGTGGGCCTGCCTCCTAAGGTCATGCTTGCTTGGCTTTGCTCTGGCTAGCACCCCTTGTACTGCTCTCACAACGGTACCTTTTACTTTCAAAGCAGAGACAGACAACTTCTCTCCTTCAGGTTTCATTGTTGGGGGCTTGTTGTGAACAAGTTTCCACCATCCTGGTTCTCCGAATTCTTGAGCACCCGAACGGAAGTACATAGGACTTCCCACGCTGAGGCAACCTGCTACTGTGCTCCACCAGGTTGAAGTCTTTTTCCTGTAGGGTCCCAGAATTCAAAAATTATTGGCTTTTCAATTCTATCATCATATGGAAAATACACTCTAAGTATACTCTGTGACTCCTAGCCTGTGATATGCTACAGAACCTCCAATCTTTGAAGAAACAGAGATGAGAATCAAGGGGGCTCTGAAGTCTGTCTGGCTTCAAATCCTGGCACTACCACCTTCTAGCTGCCTCAGTTTCTTCATCTTTAAAATCTGGATGATAGAACTTATCTCACAAGATTGCTGCGGGGATGAAATAATTCAAATAAAGCTCATGAAACATTTCTCTTCACAATCATCATGATTACAGACTTCAATAAACTAATTTTAATTAACTTGAGTTGCTTTTATATGTGAATTAAATACAGCTCTCAAGAAAGCAAGCAGGAGAATTATTAGCCTTGGTAAACTGTTCATTTTACCCAAGGTGTCAAATGCATCTCTAGTCTGCTCCTATTGGCCTTTAGCAGTAGAGTGGGAATAAAACTACATAGTATGTTCCATAAACACAGAGTTGATCCTTGGAGGAATACAAAACTTTGGCAAAAGAAAAAGGCGAGCATTTCAAAATCACTACACAAGAGAGTATGTAACAAAAATTTTAAATATGTAAAATTTCAACTATTCAGTTCCCTGTCAAAAATTCTTTTAAAGGCAACTGTTCTACTTCCACCTTGAAAACATAAGTCAATTACCAGAAATCCTAAAAAAGTCATTCATAAAAAGGCTAGTGTAACTGTTGGAAAATATTGCTAGGGAAGCGAAAGGAAAATACTTTCTTAGGAACAAATATGTACTAGAAAACACATTAAAACCAAAAAAGTCAACTTTAATAGACATAAGCACTACCTGAGATGGGGCAAACGACACCATAGCTTCTAGCCTCAGTGTTTTCATCCCAGAGGACCTCTCCCCCATTTGTAACTTTTTCTAACCTTTCCCCTCCTCTTGCCCAAAGGATATACCAATGAGGAAGCCATCCATTTGCTTTCTCACACAATGTGTATGTTAGTCCAGTTGGTGGTGTCCCATGGGTCCCTTAGGCTCTATTTGTTCACTTCTCTTTGATCTTTTTCTATTCCTCAGACCTGATAATTCCCATTGTCCTATCCTCAAGTTCACCGAATCTTTCTTTTGCCTACTCAGATCGGTCTTTGAACCTCTCTGGTGAATTTTTCATGGCAGTTATTGTACTTTCCAGCTCCAGAATTTCCTCTTTTCAAGTTTTCTATCTCTTTGTTGTATTTTTATTTTGTTTATACATCATTTTCTTGACTTTCTACACATCTTCCTTTAGTTCTTTGACCCTACTTAAGGCTATTTTAAAGTCTTTATCTAGTAGATTCACCAATAGGGCTTTTTCAGGAATGATTTCTGTTGGTTAACTTTTTTTCCTTTGAATAGGCCTACTTTGCTCTTTGTATTTTTTCTAACTTTGTTGTTGTTGTTGTTGAAAATTAGACATTTGAATTTAATAACGTAGTAATTCTGGAAATTATATTCTCTTCCTTCCCCAGAGTTTATGGGTTTTATTCTTTTGGTTGTTGTAGGTTGTCCCCCTGTGCCAAAGATCAGCCTGAGTTGTATAAACTTAAGGTTTTCTCAGGTCATTACTGAGCCTGTGCCTTCTCCTGAGCATGTGTGGTGACCTTCTAATATTCCCTGTGTGTAGTTGCTTTTGAATATCTTAGTCTTCAATGTCTGGCCCCCAAAAGAGAACAAAGAAAAATGAAGAGGGGAGAGGAAGGTGCCAACCTGTTAAATCTCCTTAAAGTTGGTTCAGGCAGAGGGGCAGGGGTTTGCAACAATGGGGGAGGTGCAACAATAGTGCTGCCCACCTCTTTGTCTGCACCTCTGTGATGAGAAGCAGTAATCAGTGATCAGAGCACAGACCCCAATGTTTAGAGCAGAGTGTCCTTTCTGTTCACCCTGGCTCCCAGAGCTGTGCACAAGCTGCTTTGGGAACATGCCAGGAAGTATGGGATAGGCAAAAGCTACTAGGCTAAGTTTAAATTGATGAAATTAACAGTAAGTAAGTCTTCAATAGACTCCAGAAATCCAAAATAGTTACGTAAGACAGATTCTGCAATTGCAAATTTTGTCTAGGTCTGGAGACAGATTTCTGGTGCTTCCTACTCTGCTATCTTCTGAAAATCCTTGTCATATAATTTTTCAAATTTTAAAACTATGAATGTGTTGTATCATATTTCATCAACTATAAGAGCCATTGAGTTTAAGATATGTCATTTCATGTACAGAAAAATAATAATAAAACTATCTAATTTTGACACACCATCACTTGTAAGGTATTTCCAGTGGTCAGAGAAACCAGCATTTGAAATAGTATGCATCTTAAAATCAATTAAATATAGTAACACAAAAAGTGTTCAAACTATCCTTCGCCAATCAGTTATCTCTTCCAGAAGAATTCAAGGCTAGGATTCTAAAAGCAAATTAAGTGATCACACATAAAATAGCAACTAAACTGTAGTAATTAATAAAGCCTTTGTATACTTTTTGTTTCTACAATAGGTATATAGTTATTTAGGTTAGCCCTAAATAATCTTTTTCATGCTTAAACTTTGATAAAAAAAATTAAAAGCATAAAAGCAAAACTTGTAAGTATCTGAAAGAAAATGTATTCAAACTTAGAACGTTATTACACAGTACACTATTCTCTTAGCTGCTATGGCAAATGAGAAATAGTTATTATTGTCGAGAATTTAAAATATGTTCTATGAATAGCAGAATTAAAATCTTTAGTAGCTATAAAAAAAGTATGACTGTAAATGTTCTGTGGAGCCTGCTTCTCTGGTATGCAGTCATTCGGTATATGTTCATACACAGAGATGTCTGAGTGTGCACTGATGTTTAACACCAATCACTGAGTGTGCAGTGATGTTTAACACCAATCACTGATGTTTAAAGCAGAGTTCCCAAAGTGAAGGTTAGCACTGGGCAGGAATCTGAGTGACAAGGTCACGAAGTAATTTTTAATTCTCTTTCAATCCTGGTTAGATCAAGGAGAAAGTTTGTTGCTTGAAATTCTCACTAACACATGCAGTCTCCTTTTTTTTTAATCAAGAAAGAGGGCCTCAGACTGCCTCTATAGGCCATGGAATCGAGCTACAACTTAATGGCATTGTTTTATTTTTAGTGCGTTTATTTTTATAGTTTCATTCTATTTATGGCAAATAATAAGAGTTTTTCACCTACCAGAGTGGTGTGAAGTTTCTTTTTAAAGTGAATGTATTTTTTTAAATGACTTGATTTAAATAAGTAAATGATAATTCAAGTGATACACTAATATGGCCAAAACCACTAATTTAATGGTTAAACTACACAGCAGCTGGAGAGTAATTAATGCCTTTCAGTAGAAGTATTAAAGAAAAAAGCTTTAGCTGATTCCTCTCAGAACAGGCTGTAGAAATGAATAAATGAAACTAAAAAACTTCTGTTAAAATAATGGCGACATTCTTAAAAATAGGCAATTTAAATCCAATTTCTTTCAGAAGACAATCCATTAAACAAAACAGCACTGAAAGATCATGAAAACATTCCAAGATCTAATTTTATCAGTTTTTTCCCTTTCTTGTCCCTTACAAATGGGGTATATTAAGTTCCACAAATAGTGCTAAATCATTAAACTAAGACAACAGATTTCCTTTCTTTGAGAAAAAGAATAAGTTATACTGTCATTTCTTTTCTTAGTACCACTAAAATACTCAAGAACAAAAATAACTCCTTTGTAAAAATGTACTAAATTTTTTCTATTTTTTCCTCACAGCTAGCCTTCAGAAAGTCACACCTCCTTTCAAATGCCCTCCCTGATTTCTTAGCAGTATTAGCAGAGCTGTGACTTCTCAGCATCCAAGGAAACAGAGGCTGCAGTGAGTTCAGAGTGAGGACAGGTACAAACTCCCTGCTCTGACATGATGTGATTAGAGCCTTTATCTTGTCTACACTGACACAATATGCAAGATTTATGAATCTCATAGAGGATTTCAGATGGCAATTAATAATCAGAATCTCCAGACAGAAAGAAATCTAACTATGGGCAGTGAACACACAAGCAATATATATATATACGCCTTACTGTTGAATTGTACACCTGAAACTTACTGGATTTCATTAATCAATGTCACCATAAAAAAAAAAAATCAGAATCTCCAATACAATTCACCAATGCAGTTGCAAACTCACTAATCCCTAAATAGCAATAAAGATATCAATAACGATCTTATTAGATCCATGTGGACCTTTAGTTAAAACATATGGTCTCAATGTCTGTGCACTGGAATCCCTAAGTCTGATGAACCAAACCAGCCACCAAGGAGGGGTGCACTCAGCCACAAAATCAAAGCATTATGATGAAAAAAAGAATGAATGAATAAGCCATATGTGTATTAATGTACCTTGACTGTACTAAGCACTGTAGTACCAAAAGGTATAAAACAGTTTCTCCCTTCAGTTAATGAAAACAAATACTAATAACATAAGACTGTTAATGAAGAGCAATTAAAATGAATGCAGTTATTAACTGCCATAATTTTTCTTCTTCTGATCTCCCATAAGGCACTAATTTTAAAAGGACATAATAATGCTATCTCCTGAAATGAAATAGTTACTTATCCAACTATCAAAGAGCCTCATTTAATCAAACACTATTTTTTTACATTCTATAAAACTCTTCGAAATCTCTTCATGCTCTGTAGAAACCAACAGCTTCCTCTGGAAGTAGGATGAGTGAAGTATGAAAATCTATACTTTTAATAGTATACACTTCCATTTTGATTTTTTTATAAAGAAGTTTTTTAACTTAAAAAGTAACAAGATTTTCTGGATTACAAAATTCTCTGTAATTGCCATAAGGAAATGCATACTCTAATTCTCTACAGGGCTGCATTAGGCTGTCTCAAATCTTATATACTTTGTTCTTTGCATCTTTGTTCAAGGGTAAGATTTTTTAAAATCACATTACCTATTTCCTAGTAAAAAAGTCCAATGTTTCTCAATAAAAGCACAGATATCTTCTTTCCACCTGAAATAACCTTGACGTCCACTTCCTTCCAGAGACAAGTTGTACATTGCCAACATGACAACCTGAAACACAAACGAAACAAGGGCTGGGAGAAAGGCATGATTAAGGGTTAATCTTTAGGGAGAAACATTTGTTGTTTTATATTCTGGGTAGTAATGCTGGGGAACAGAGGGGAAAAAAGGAAGAATATCTTGAAATATTCTCAGTATAGAATTTTGCTTCCCTTTTTGCTTTCAGATGAATAGCACTAATCCACTTAATGTGTACAGTTGTTCCTTACATGTTACATATGTAGAGCTGATGTGTTGTTGAACTGATATGATAAATAACCACTGCCCTAAGTAACCACCTCCCCCATCCCAGTATCCCTCCATCCTACACAATGCAGCACTAAATAAGGTGTTAACTACTGGCCATCAAGGAGGCCTCCAGGTGCCTACTCCAGCCAGCATCTTCTGACAGTGCTAACCTAAATTAAAATTTTTGAAAATCACCCCCACGTATATATTTTTCTAAGCTCTTAAAATAATGTGAGACACCACCTATTCAGTATTTAACCATTTTTAGCTGTGAAAATCTGTCTTCAAATGAAATCAATATTAGACAGGGGCAGGGACCCGAAAGGCCTTGCTGCTCAGCCCATTCTCAGAGGGCTCCAGAGCTCAATGTGAAAACTCTTAATCTAGTCCAACCTGGTTATTTTATAGGTAATAAATTCATGGCCCCAAATTGGTATTTGCCAGACATATAAATAACACGTCTGAGTCCAAAGCATTAACTCCTCAATGATCCCATGGGAAGATCTATGACTCAGGTAATTCTAACGATTCCACTAACTGAGTTTCAATTTCGCCCATCCTTAAACTTGTAAAACCTGCTGATGGTTTAACAAATAATTAACCCATGAACAGATTTTTCAAATTCTTCCACTTATTTCTGCATCAGGTCTACATCAGCCAATAAGCGTCCTTTAAACAGTTATTGTCCATGGGGAACTACTGTTTAATGGATATAGAGTTTCATTTTGGGAAGGTAAGAAAGTTCTGAAAATGTCTCCTGGCCTAAAATGGTGCCTGGTTCATCACAAGCACTCAATATCTGTTGAATGAATAAATATAAGATATAGTATGTATAATTCATTCCTTTTTAGAACTTAAAGACTATACATACATTGTGCCTACCACAGACATAGTAATACAAAACCAAAACCAAAAAAAATTAATACAACCTAAGATCAGTAAAAAGCTATTGTTCAGTCTACATGGAAAGAATAAGGATGTTGGTATTAAAGACGGTTAAAAGTGGACATATTCATCAAACAAAAAATAGTCAAACATGTTTGAGTTCAAATGCAGAAAAGCTAAATTATCCCTCCCCACTGATGGAGACCCGATGCAGTCAGCCACATTTTCAATTAAGTTTGGTATTATACATAAATAAAATTCTGTGTGTGAAGTTTTCAAGAATCTCGAACTCAATTCACTAAGTTAGCAGTGAGTACCAAGTACTCTATTCACCATACACTCAGTATACAATTTTCATTGTGAAACAGTGGCCTTGAAGACAATTCAAAAGTGCTACATATGTTCCTCTTTATATATTCCAATAAATTCCTTGGGTGACCATCCTCATGAATTCCACAGGAAGAGATTTTACTCACTTGCTGCCATGTAAGCTTCAGCCTTTCATACTGCTCCTTGCCATCTTCTGAGCAATCAGAACAAGTAAACCTAAAAAAATTATCACCCTTAAGGTAACTGAGCTGTTCCCTCAGCTGACCTAGGAGAAAAACAAAAAGGCATATTATAGGTTTATCTAGAGCAGCAGTAACCCAAAAGTTTAATTCATCAACCTGATTTTCCAAGTTTTTCATGCTGTTTTTCCTTTTTTGAGCCAGTCCATAGCAGGAAACAGGTGGGAGAGGAAATAGAGAAGAAAAGTTTTTATTCTTTCAGTATCAAGTGTATGCTCAGTAAGATGAGTGGTTCCCTAATTTTTAGGAGAAAAACACTAGGAAAAGCAGGTATTATTGCTCTCACTGGTTTTTCCAACTGTTAACATTCCTGTCTCTTATAGGTCTCTCTACATGTCCTTTCAAAAACTATCTGAGCTCCCAGAGAGTGTCGGGCACTAGGCTAGAAAATACAACACCCAAGACAGGCATAGTGCCTGCTCTCGGCAGTTAACAAATTCTGTAAGGGAAACATGAGAAAATAGGTAATCACAACAGCACAGTACTTCTCCACCCTCACCGTGCATCAGAATTACCCAGGGAGTTGTTTGAATATGCCTTGGCCTACCCTACATGAAATGAATCAATCTCTGAGGTGGGGCCTGGGTCAGGTCTCTGTATTTTTTAAAGTTCCCCAGGTGATGCTGATGCTCTGGAAGAAATGAAAACCACTGCAGTAGAAGATGACAGATGATAAGGGCAATGTGAGGACACATAAAAGTGGTACCCAATCCATATTAAAAAGATAGAAGAGCTAGAAACAGTGAATTCTACAGAATGATTAAAATTGGCCAGAGGAAGAGAGGTGTTTGTGTGTATGGAGGGCATGGAGGCTATAGAGATGCATATTAGAGAGGAAATTAAAATGTGCTAAGTCATAGGGATAAGACTGGTTTGTGGGGAATTAAAAGCTCATACTAACTGCAAAGTTTAAAAGAGGCTAAAGAAGTTAGCAGGGGCCGATCATAAAGGGCAGTTTAAAATGTATCCTGTGAGGACAAGAAAGCCAGTGAGATTTCTAGGCAAGACCCTGAGTAATAGAAACACCTTAGAAACAAAACTACCTAATATGTCATAAATTCTAGGTTTGTTTTCTGTGAAAAAGTTATTAGTAGTAACTATTAATTTGAGTAGTGGAATCTTAATTAAAACATTTCCACATACTAGAAAAATGACCCACTTTACAATTATATATATGTGTAAATATTTCTCTGACCTAGTTACAAATTCTATCATTCAAAGATTCCTCTAGTATGTATATCTCTACTGGTCTCCGCCTAATGGAAAAATCCTGTTTTGGTAAGACTCAAGATAACTGACAAAGCATACTCTTCCTTGAGAACTAGGAAGGTAGCAGTTGAAAAGACTGAAAGACTTAACAGGGAAGAATATGTATGTTATCTCTAGTCAGCAGATCAAAGAGGCCAACAAGCAGAACACAAGAATAGTCCTAGAAAAAGAGCACCAAACACCTTTAATTTGCTAATTCTGACCTTACTTCAGCATATAACAGCAGTTTTCCATGTAAGTTAAATATTAAGAGTAATTTTTATGAATGTGAACTTTAATTCTGCACTGGGCCTAAAATTTGGCCCCAAATTCTTAACATGATTTTGTTAGAAAAATCTGGCTATTTAAGTAACACAGGATTTCCAATTTTCTAATTTGTATTGGGTTATCATCAAGAATGTTAATTTAACAACATGATAGAGGTTGACAAAAATTTTTATTAGTACAAATATCTCAAATAAATTTGTAGTTAATCAACTAAACTACAAATAAATAATTATCTTTTTATTTAGGTCTATTTTACATTCATGTTTCTTTCACAGGTTAGAAAAACAAACCACATAGGACTTGGCAAATCAAAGGAATTGAGAAGCTCCTTACTGGCCGGTATCCATTTCTGGCACTTGTCACAGAAGTAGGACAGCTGCTCCTCCATCCAAGAAACATCTCCTTCATCACTGTTGAGGGAATCCCCACTCTGATCATGAGACAAGTCCACTGATGCCTGGTCCTCTGATTCAACAATCAGGAGAGTCTCCCCCTCCACTTCACCCTCCTCCAGTCCTTCTGAGGTAGATGTTCTCGTGGCTTCATCATCATGGCGACTTATCAAACTACTCAGGTGGATGTTACTATCCATCCCTTCCTTCTCACACGGTCAGAAGTGCTTTTTGTAACAATCCTAAGCTCTGGACACCAACCTTAAAGGAGCTTCTATCTGGATTACACAAACAGAAACTTTTCAGAAGAGTGCCACTTCTCTGCTCAGAAATAAAGAATTTTTAAAGGAATAATTTAGAATATATGATCTACTGTTCTTTTACGTGATGGTGTTTAAAAGGACAAAGACAAATAAAAGAGTGAAGATCTCACTAAGCTATTTTCCATCAACACACTCAACACTATCTGTCTCATCAATAGTTCACATTCATTTCAAGTCATGTTTTTTGAGATCCTTTGCCAATAACATCTTCTCTTTCTGTTTCAAGTTTCTCAGTCAAAATAATCTGTTCTCCCAAAAGACGAATGTTTTCTTTTTTCCGAATTTGCCTCTCAATGTCTCTGATCACTCCGTCACGAAGCCTCTAAAAACATAAGAAACAGATTTCAGTAACACTCTGAACAGGTGGTTCCCATCCTTGTGCCATTCAAGTCCAAATAACAGTGTTACCAAAATATACTTGAAACTTTCAGATTCCAAATACCCAATTACTATTTTAACTTTCTGTACAAATGTAAAATGTAATAAAGGTGTCATCAGATCAATTTGGTAGTATGCTATAATGTCATCATTTAAATGATTACTTACCATATTTTAAGAAATTCCTAAACATTTAATATAGAAGACTTAATTGGAAATAACAATTAAAAGAGAAAAAAATTGACACTATGTTGAATTTTAAAAGGAGTTTAAATGGTATATGACGCTTTAAGTTTGACAAGAGTTACTACAGTAACTCTGTAATCTACTTTCATGTTAGCAATTATCTTAGCTGAATAATAAACATCAAAAAAAGATTACTAAAATTTGAACAAGCTGTAAAGTGCATGCAAGAAAGTAAAGAATCTAGCTTCTACTAGTACATAAAAAGTAAAAATTATACAGGATTACTAATCTAGTACATAACAAAGAGAGAAAGGGGGAAAAAAAAGAATATTACTACCAGAAGAAAAAATAAAAGGCCCATCAAGGGTAGTTACTTTGACAAGCACTAAAGACACATAAAAAATTCCAGAACATGGACCTGGCACCTAAGATGAGACTTTTTAAAGTGTCAATTCAGTCATTACTAATAACTAACATTTTATAGTGTACAGGCTACAAAATGCTCTAATAAGTTTTTAACAGTAGCCTCGTGAGGCAGAATTGATGGGGATAGGGCCCAGGGTCTGGGTATCTTTTTTAATTATTATTATGTCTTTTTTAATTATTATTATGTCTTTTTAAAAGACTCACAAAGTACCTACTTGCAGTACCTCCTCCAGGCCTAGAGCTTATTCCCTATAATGGAGGAGTAGAGAAATTTGAGTCCTGAGACTAATAACTCAACTGAGAGCCAACTTTCTTGATCCCTGCACCGTTGGCAAGATCTCCAGAGACAGAAATGGAGATGCTCATTCCACTCTGCCCTCCCGCTCTTCCTATCCTGTGCTCCTTACACCATGACATACCTACACACCCACCCAAAGCCCTCACTGTCCACTGAAATCGTTCTACACCTGCCTCTGAAATCCTGCCCTGCCTTTTCAGATACTTTAGCACATGCTTAGGATCTTGTTCTCCATTCATTTGCTATCTTTCTCCAAATTTCAACGTCTATGCTCATTGCCTCCTACATCCTTCCTGTGACATCCACTCAACGAATCATTACTAACCACTTACCTTCCTACTAACCATTTCTCTTACTAATCACTAAGACATGTTTGTTTACTATTCTGATATTTACAACTCTGGCTTCTCATGTAAGTACTACTTGTTTTGCTGGGTTCCTGAGAGGATTAAAGAGGATTAAAGTGCTTAGTACAGTGCCTGGTATGTGATAGACAGTCAAGAAACAATAAGGAACAACAATCATTATTTTATTTCTTGCTTCCTTGAACCTTCCAACACATCCACTGTCAATCATTTGGCCAATTCTTTCCCTCTGTAGAAAGTCTACAATGAATGGATGTAAGATAAATATTGGCTATCCTAGTTGATCTTCATCTCTGACTTCCAAATATCTAAATCTTCTTGTTCTTCCACTCTCTAACAGTGGTTCTCAACTCTTGCTACATGCATGTTAGAATCTCCTGGGTTGCTTTGTTTTCTTTTTCAGCTCCCCATCCTCACCTCGCCCCGGTCATTTTTAAAGCATACCTAAGACAGATCCCTATTCCCAGAAATTCTGATCTAATAGATCTGGAGTAGAGCCCAACCTCACCTGCATTATAAAAACTTCCCAGAAACACTGAATGTATAACTAGGGTTCAAAACCAAGCTCTAACTCAGCTCTATCCAACACTTTTTGAAAATTCCAATTCACTGACCTGAGCAGCATCTGACAGACCAGCCTCTACTCCAGCAGTCTCGAACCTTTTTGGCACCTGAGACCAGTGTTCCTATGTGAATCTAATGCCTGATGATCTGAGATGGAGCTGAGGCAGTGATGCTAGCGCTGGGGAGCAGCTGCAAATACAGACGAAGCTTCGCTTGCTGGCTCACCACTCACCACCTGCTGTGTGGCCCAGTTCCTAACAGGCCACGAACTGGCACTGGTCTGTAGCCCTGGGGCTGGGGACTCCTGCTCCACTCCATATCAGATTTTCTCAGGATCATCATCTTTTCCTTCTCTGAGGAGGAAGACTCTATACCAAAAGTACCCTTAGAACACATGCTTTAATCCCAAATCTCTGATTTTTTTCCCCATGCCTCCTCATTATTAATCATCCCATTCCCTCCTCCCCCAAATTCTTGTAATCATCACAGGCTTCTTGTCTGATTTCCACAGACTGGGAACACCAGGACAAAGATCTCATCTGCTTCATCTCTGTATAGTGAGCACACAGCACGGTCCAATGCAAGAAATGAGTTTACTATTGATTCATCCAGTTCACTGCTTTCACCCTTGGCAAACTAGGCTCAACCAATAGCCATGCCAAGGTGTTCTCTGAGAGTTCACCAACGACCTAGCTCTTATTCTCACACTGAACATTTAGCACTGTTTTGAATCATTTATAGCCCAAGGAGAGGCTATGCTTCCTTATCTTTGTTTCTCCCAAAGTGCCTAGTGCTGTGCCTGGCACATAGTGATAAATCATTAAATGTTGGACAACTTAAATAAATTTGGAGGCCAACATCGCTATCGTTCCCAGAATCTTTTTTTCAAAGCATACTTCTCTTAAAAAAAAAAAATACAAGCACCTCACCAAAATTCCTTGGCCAAAGGCACGAAGGCGGGTACAAGGAGGCCTTCTTCATCGTGGGGTTAAAATAGTATTAGCATTTAAACCAAGTAAGATCCAACCTTGGGCCTGGGACTGGAGAGAGGCGGGTAACAAGCTGAAAGCACTCCAAGAAAACCCTTTCCCCTCCTCTACTTTCTAGAGGCCTCAGTAAGATGCTAAACGGTCATATCACTGCAAGCTGGCTGTGACTTGAAAACGGTACTGCTGACTATCCTACGGGTGCGCGTTCACCGGAGCCAAGCAACTTCAGGAGGGAGGGCCAGGCTCCCAGACGCCGGCCAGGAGGGGTTGGCCTGGGCCCAGAGGTCACACGCGGCCGCCGGGGCTGCAGCGCTCAGAGCTCTGCCGGCGGCTGCCCGGCCGCAGTCGCAAAAACCTAAGGGTGCCCGGCTGGGCCGCGAAGGAGAGGAGTAGGGAGAAGACCAAGAGGAGCGAGGAACCACTCGGAGAGACCAGAGAGACCGAGGCCGCTGCCGCGTGGGCCGCAGAAGAGACGGTCACGTGACACCGACCTGCTGGTCCTGTCGCTGTTTCACATGCACGCCGACCACGGTGGCCACCGTCAGCACCACCGAGAGGCCCAGCACCGTCTTCGAGCTCCTCGACATCCCCGCGCGGGGCGCCGCGGCCTCCCCCTCCCACTCGCGCGAGGCCCCAAGGCGGCAGCAGAGCGCGTCGCTGCCCGCGCGAGCCAGGCCGTACACGTCGAGCGTGGAGTCCCAGCCGCCGCCAGGCGCGAGCAATCGAGAGCCGAGCGCCAAGCGGCGCCCCTATTCCACTGCAAGCGCGGCTTGGAGTGGGAGCCCCAGGACCGGAGGGATCCACTCCTAACCTTGCGGGCGGCCGGATTAAGACACTCTCACTTAAAATTCTAAAGAGCCCCAGCCCAAAGCTGGCCCCAGCACCAGCTGGGTGGGGATGGGGTGGGGAGACCCATGCCTGAACCACCTCATTTTGTCCCCCCCACCGGCGACAGGGGCATCCTGTGGGCGGCGCGGGATTCCCACTAGGGTACCTTGCTGTCTCAGATGATTTACTCCATACTAGCTTCATCAAACGCAGCCCTTATTGTCCCCTTGGCAGGGTAGGTAACACCAGGAGATGGAATTTTGCTAGTTAAACGTAGACACGGTCAGCAACTTTTTCACCTTGACGTTGTGGGGTGGCTTCTCAGAGTCTGATTTTTGAAATTGAAAAACCTGGCTAAAGAGCATGCTAACTGGACAGCGATACCTCCTTGCCTCCTGATATGAAAAAAAGCTGGTCACCTAATTGCCCATGTAATCCTTAAGAGATCACTTTTACACCCTTAGAGCCTCAGTTCCCGCTATCTCTAAGACAGTTCCTGAGCCCAAGTCTCTAGGAACATAAATGATGGAATAAAGTAGCCTGTCGAGAATAGCGGAAAGTACTTTCAAAAGACGTAGAAAGACGTTTGGCTTTCTAATGAAGAGGTATTATCAAGTTATTCTTTCCCACTAGAATTTACAGAGAACAAACTTCTTCCTATGGAAACAACTATGTACGATATTGATTTAGGCTCGGTCTTGGTTATTCTCTCCCAAGGTCTTCGACATTCATCTCTGTAGTACTTTGCTCTTCCAAGCCTCTTATGCAAGCATAAATGGTACGATGTGCTATTGCTCTTAAGAAATGTAATATAATAAAAATTTTAATAATGAAAAAATTTTAAATACCCTTTTCAAATGTTATTTTGTCTGAAGCAATTTTTTTTTTTTTTAGCAGGGGGAATGGACCACTGAATTGGAAAACGGGGTTCATGCCCTAACAGACCTTGGAGTCAAAAGCAATTTAATTCAGGTTGCATTTGCATATTCTCTAAAGAAAAAAAAATACATTAGACTGTTTTTCTTGCTAATAGTAAACTCCAGATACTCTTTCCATCTAAGTCAGTGAGCCTTCAACAGAGCTATATATCTTTAGAAGGTACCCCAGAGAGTCTGATGGTCTTTCATTCTATCATGATTAATTTTTCAACTTGCCTTCTTGAATGTTTTATTCTACTTTTAAAAAATCTTTTATGTGTTAACTGTCAAATTAAAACATGGATTATCTGTTTAAATATTTATAAAACCTAAGCAGAATGTTTTGTGTGATTATTGTCTCATAAATTACTGAGTTGTGAGAAAATGACTGCATACCATCAAACATTGAAACCAACTTTTTTTCCCATTAATATAATTTCCATCTACTATAAGTACATTTTTAAGTGTTTGCAGTGTGTTTGAACAAAAGCAGTTTTCTGGGACAACTTAAAGAGTCTCTACTAATGAATATATTTTCAAATAGAAAATGTCTAGACTTGCTGATTGACTTTTTTTCCCAATAAACTTTTTGAAAAATTTTTTTTATTTTTCAGTTATACTTGGCATATGTTATTATATTAGTTTCAGGTATACAGTGTAGTGATGAGAGATCTATATAACTCCCAAAGTGATCACCACAATAAATCTATTATTGACTACATTCTTTATGTTATACTTTATATCTCTGACTATTTGTAACTTCTTAATCCCTTTGCCCCAATACCCTCCCATCTAGTAACCCTCAAAATATCCTCTGCATCTATGAGTTCGTTTCCATTTTTTTGCTGTTGTTCTTGTTGTTGTTTATTTTGTTCTTTAGATTCCAAATGTATATGAAGTCATAGGGCATTTTTCTTTCTCTATCTGATTTATTCTATTTAGCACAATACCCTCTAAGTCCATCATGAAATACCTTTTACTGTGTGTGTGTCTTTACAGTCTGTGTGTGTCTTTTAATCTGAAGTAAGTCTCTTATAGACTATATGTAAGGGTACTGTTTTCTTATCCATTCGGCCACCCCATCTTTTAATTGGAGTGTTTAATTCTTTTTCATTTGAAGTATTTGTTGATAGATACGTAGTTGCTGCCATTCTTTATTTATATTTTTGATCCTTATTTCTTCTTTTTCTTAAAGAAGTCCCTTCAACATTTCCTGTAATACTGGCTTAGTGGTGACAAACTCCTTTAGCTTTTTCTTATCTGGGAAACTCTTTATCTGTCCCTCAATTCCAAATAATAGCTTTTCTGGGTAGAGTAATCTCGGTTGTAGATCCTAGGTTTTCATCACTTTGAATACTTTGTGCCAAGTCCTTCTAGCCTGCAAAGTTCCTATTGAGAAGTTGCTTTTCTCTTGCTGCTTTTAAGATTCTCTCTTTGTATTTAACATTTAGCATTTTAATTATGATGTGTCTTAGTGTGGGCCTCTTTGGGTTCATCTTATTTGGGACCCTTTCTGAAATTCCTGGGGTTGTATGTCTATTTCCTTTACTAAATTAAAGAAGTTTTCCATTATTATTTCTTCAAATAAGTTTTCAGTTTCTTGCTCTCTCTCTTCTCCTTCTGGTACACCTACAATGCTAATGCTGTTATGCTTGATGTTGTCCCAGAGCCTCCTTAAACTATCTTAATTTTTTTGGATTCTTTTTTCTTGTTGCTCTTCCGATTGGGTGTCCTCTGCTACCCAATCTTCTATATCAGTGATTTGATATTCCCCATCATCCACTCTGTTGATTCCCTCTAATGTACTCTTCATCTCAGATAATGTATTCTTCATTTCTGATTGATTCCCTTTTATAATTTCCATTTCCATTTGTATGTTTCTTATCTCTTTGTTAAAGTTCTCTCTGAGTTTATCCACTTTTCTCTTAAGCTCCTTGAGCATCCTTATAACCAGTGTTTTGAACTCTGCATCTGGTAGATTGCTTAACTCCACTTTATTTAGATCTTTTTCTGGAGCTCTGTTCTGTTCTTTCATGTGGAACTTGCTTCTTTCTCTTCCCCATTTTGGCTGCCTTCTGTGTCTGTTTCTATGTACTAAGTAAAGCTCCTAAGTCTCCCAGTCTTAGTAGCATGGCTTTATGTAGTAGGTGTCCTGTGGGGCCTAGTGGCATAATTCTGAGAGGGGTTCAGCTGCAAACCAAGTTTAGCCCCAGCCTGTGCCCCTCCAGGGCCACCTGGTAAGAGTCACCAAGCAATCCACATATGGATGCCACACATGCTATGCTTATAGTCACCTCAAGAGGCCATGTCAAAAACTGAGGCTGGCTGTCACCAGTACGGGGCTTGGAGCTGCTTAACAAGAGGCATAGGGCACACCGAAAACACCATTGGATGGGGCTTGGGTAGGGCCACAAGTTGGGAGGGGCAGAGTTTTAGGGAATCCTCTGGGTGGAGCGACCTCTCTCATCCAGTTTAATGATCACTCAGCTATGGCGGCACCTGTGTCCATACACTGGGAGGGGTAAGGGCTCAACAAAGGAACAATGGATACTTCCAGCACTTATGCCCAGGAGAAAGCCTCCCCTCTGGCCCTTGCCCCAAAGCCCAACAACTCAGTGTCCCTCACCCATATGTCCCTGGCACTCCTCAAGCAGATGCCCAAATGCTGGAGCTCAGAGTGAGCTAGTCCATCACCACTAAAGTCCAGTTGTGGTGATGGTCCCTTTGAGAGGAACGTCTGCACCTATTTGCTGCTGCTGCCATAGCCTGTCTCGCTTAGCCCACATGGACTGAGGAGCCTCACGTCTCCGCCCCTCCTACCATTCCAAGGTGATTTCTTATTTTTCTCCCTAGTTGTAAGGCTTCTCTGTTCATCCAGACCCCAGGTGACTCTGCTTGCTGTTTGCTCTGTGGTTTCATCATAATTTTGGTGTGGTTGCAAGAGGAAATGTACAAAGTCTCTACTCTCTATACCATTCTGACTGGTCTCCGCCCAATAAACTTTGACTGAATGTCCCAGGAGCAGTGTATTCCAGATACCCACCCCATCCCTTGAGCAGCTCAATGCCTGAAAGGAAGATAGACTGGTATATCAAATAATTACAATAAAAAGGACAGCTGACAAGTAGCAATTGTTATGAATTGCACGTTGAAATCATAACCCCCATTCTTATGTTGAAATCATAACCCCCAATGGCATGGTATTAGAAGGTAGGACTTTTAGTAAGTAATTAGGTTTAGATTAAGTTATGAGGGTAGAACCCCTATGATGGGATTAGTGTTTTTGTAAGAAGAGAAAGAGACAGAGCACCTCTCTCTACCATGTGAGGACATAGTAAGAAGGTGGCCATCTGCAAACCAGGAAGAGATCTCTCACTAGAACTTGACCATGTTGGCACCCTTATCTCACACTTCCCGGCCTCCAAAACTGTGAGAAATAAATTTCTGTTGTTTAATACACCCATTCTATGGTATTTTTGTTATAGCAGCCACAGTTATGACAGCAATAAATTGTTCCCCAAAGTTAAGTGTGAGTGTGGATCTACTGTTCTAGAGTCAGTATCACCCAACACAGGGGAAGATTCAAGACCCAGTGTTCTGTCAGAATCTTCCAGCAACTCTCCTCCAGGAATCAGGTGCTGGCTGGTCTTAAATTCCTCACTCTCTTTCTCTCAGTGACAAATCATCTCTAATGCTGACTAAATGGAAAAGTTCTGCTTAGCCATTGGGACTTTGGGTGAAAGGTGCTCCTGAAATAATCACAGAAATAAGTACAGGTAGAGTTTTTACTACAAGGTCTAAGACTTTAAAAATAGAAGAGGGTAAAAAAAATTACTTCATAATATTAGCAAATACTTAGCACATTCAGGCACCACACACATTTTAGAGCTGTTTATTCCTTAACTAGCATCTCCCCATTTTCCCCACTCCCCAGTCCCTGGCAAACACAATTCCACTCTGCTTGGATGAATTCGACTTTTTAGATTCCATATGTAATAAGTATTTTTTTCTGAATCTGACTTATTTCACTTAGCATAAGTTCCTCCAGGTTCATCCATGTTGTTGCAAATGGCAGGATTTCCCTTTTTTTTAATGGCTGAATAACATTTTGTTTATGTATATGTATATGTATATGTATATGTATATGTATATGTATATGTATATGATGTATATGTATACACACACACACATACATATGTATATATAATCTCACATATGTATATATAATCTCACGACTTCTTTATCCAATATTTGTTGATTGACATTTAGGTGGTTTCCCCATTTTGGATACAGTGAATAATGCTGCAGACGACATGTGAGTGCAGATATCCCTTTGAGATCCTGATTTCATTTCCTTTGGATATACACTCAGAAGTGGGATTGCTGGATCATATGGTAGTTCCATTTTTAGTTTTTTGAGAAAGCTTCATACTGTTTTCTATGATGGTTGTACCAATTTACATTCCCACCAACAGTGTACCAGGGTTCCCTTTTCTCCACATCCTCACCAATACTTTTTACCACTTGTCTTTTTAGTAATAGCCATTCTAACAGGTGTGAGGTGATATGTCACCGGGGCTGTGCTTTGTATTTCCTGATGATTAGTGATGTTGAGCACCTTTCCTTATACCTGTTGAGTATTTCAGTTGTAAGATGAATAAATTCTGGGGATCTACTGTACACCATGGTAACTATAATTAATAATACTGTATATATACTTAAAATTTGCTAAGAAGATAAATCTGAAATGTTCTTACCACACACACACACACACACACACACACACACACACACACAAAAGATAACTATGTGAAGTGATGGATGTGCAAAATTAGCCTGATTGCATTAATCATTTAACAATATATAGGTATATTAAAGGATCACATTGTACACCTTAAACATGTACAATTTTTTATTTGTAAATTATGCCTCAAAAAAGCTGGAAACTTAAGAAATTTTAGATATTTTTAAAGAACCAAGAAGAAAAATATTATATGCATATACACACACACAAAAGATAACTATGTGAAGTGATGGATGTGCAAAATTAGCCTGATTGCATTAATCATTTAACAATATATAGGTATATTAAAGGATCACATTGTACACCTTAAACATGTACAATTTTTTATTTGTAAATTATGCCTCAAAAAAGCTGGAAACTTAAGAAATTTTAGATATTTTTAAAGAACCAAGAAGAAAAATATTATATGCATATACACACACACAAAAGATAACTATGTGAAGTGATGGATGTGCAAAATTAGCCTGATTGCATTAATCATTTAACAATATATAGGTATATTAAAGGATCACATTGTACACCTTACTCAGAAAAACAATTAAGTTCTGATATATGCCACAACATAGGTGAAACTTGACATCTTGAAAACACTATGCTGAGTAAAAGAAGTTAGTCACAAAAGACCAGTTATTGTATGGTTCCATTTATATAACATGTCTAATATAGAGATGGAATATAGAACACTGGTTGTCAGGGGCTGGGGAATTTAGGAGATGGAGACTGCTAAAGAGTTTCTTTTTGGAGTGATGAAAATGTTCTAGAATTAGATCGTTGTAGTGGGTGCACAACTCTGTGAATCCACTAAAAACTCTTCAATTGTAAACTTCAAAAGGGTAAATTTTATGGTATATTAATTACTACTTCAAAATAAAGCTGTTAAAAGGTAAAAAAAAAATAAAGCTGTTTATATCTATCAACTCATTTCATCTTCATAATGACCCTATAAAACATATGCTGTTAATATCCCCATTTTCTAGATGAGGAAACTGAGGCGTAGAGCAGTAGGTAACATGCCCGGAGGCATCAAGTTACAAGGTGACCTGATTAGTTTTGTTTTCAGAAGACATAAAGGATTACATTTGCCTGGTTTAAAACAGAAAACATATTTCTTCAGTCAATAGATATAAGGAGAATGTGTATATTTTGAATCTTCCAATTTCATATCATAGCTACTTAAAAAATGAGAGGAGAGAGATAGGCAGGAGAGAGAAGGAAATATGAGGAGATACACAGATGAGAGAGAAGAGAGATAAACAGAACAGAGAAACCGACAGGGAATCTAAGTAAGTTTTGAGGTGGCAGCATTTGCCTCCCAGGAATGTTGAATGGACTTGAATGGACTTCTGAGAGACATGCCCATTCGTGTGGCCCTTTGCAATTCTGCCTTAGGGTCTTCTATTCCTCCCTGCAGCCCTCCTTCAGGATATTGTTTTCAGAAGCTGGCCTCTGTGACCAAAGCTCTGCTGCAAAAAAGAAGGCTTCTGGCTTTACTTGGGACAATCCCTTACATTTTGAGACCTCAGTTTCCTCCTCTGTACTATGGGGACAATGATATGTCTGCTACCTCCTTGCCTTGCTGATTCAGATGATTAATTAGTAGCATGGCTACATCAAAATCGGCATGTGTCCCAGCCAGTGAACCTCCATTACCCCCACCTCCCTGCCCCAGTCATAAGACTCACTACCTGGAGAGAGAGGGAGGGCTTCTTTCGCTACTGTTGCCAGCAGTGGCCCTGAATCCTTGCCTTCACATGTTTAGAAAGCATCTGTTCACTTGTAACTGAGTGGGCCTTTTGGTGACATCCAGCATGAGCACTCTCCCCATGCTTGTGGATTAGAGTTTAGTTGTTTTGCAATGCTTGGTTTGACAGTTCCTTCAGATTTAAAATCCAGTCACAGTCAGAAAAAAATGTCAACATTATTGTTATTAGTGGAAGAAAAGAGCTGTTAGATCCTTTCAATATAATTTCAACTGCTCTAAATTTATGAATCATTGTTAAAAAATAATGGCTTTGACTGACAATTGCACATGTTGGCAGACGTGGAACAGCTGGAATGCTCTGCACTGCTGGTGCGAATGTCACTGGAGCCACTTCAGCTGTATCCTCTGGAGCTGAATGCGTGCGAAACTCATGGTCCAGTAACTTCACCCCCAGATACAGGCCCTGTGGAAAGCATACATGTGTGCATCAAAAGACATGTTGCAAGTATATCTGTATAAATCTCACTTATATAGTAGTCACCTTGTTGGGAGGATGAGAAGAGTATTTCCTGGGAAAAGGCATGAACAGGACTTCTGAATGCTAGTATCATTCTGTTGCTTGATCTGGTTGCAGGTACTAAGTGTATGTGAAAAGTAATCAAATGGCACACAGATATTGTATTCATATCTGTATACATGACCTATCTATTTGCAAAATCTTACATGAAATTATGAACTGGAAAAAATGGTTATACATTTTTTATTTTTACTTTTTTCTGGCTTTATTGAAATATAATAGACAATTCATGCTCATATTTACATTGTACAATTCAATAACATTTTTTTCAGTTATAGTTGGCATACAATAATATACCAGTTTCAGTTGCACAGCATAGTGATCAGAGATCCCCATAACTCACAAAGCAATCACCTCACTAAATCTAGTACCGCTCTTCTCTCTTACACATTTATTACATTATTAACCCTCTTCCTCTCCTACATTCTACATCTCCATGTCTATTCTGCAACTATCCACTTGGACCTCTTAATCCCTTTGCCTTTTTTTGCACTCCCCCAATCCTCCTCCCATCCCAGTATCCCTCAAAATATTCTCTGTATCTATGAGTTTATTTCCGCTTTTGTTGTTGCTGATGATTTTGTTCTTAAGATTCCACATGTACGTGAGATCATGCAATATTTATCTTTCTCTATCTGACCCATTTCATTCAGTGCAATACCCTCTAGGTCCATCAAGGCAATATCTTTTTCTATTCCCTTCCTTTTAGTCTGTGTGTATCTTTTAATCTGAAGTGAGTCTCACGTAGGCAGCATATGTAGGAGTCTTGTTTTCTTATCTATTCAGCCACTCTATCTTTTGGTTGGAGCACTTAATTCTTTTCCATTTGAGGTACTTGTTGATAGATATGTAGTTATTATCAGTCTTTATTCATGTTTTTGATACATGCTTTTTCTTCTTATAGAAGTCCCTCCAACATTTTCTGTAATACTGGCTTGGAGTCGATGAATTCTTTCAGCTTATTTTTGTCTGGGAAGCTCTTTATCTATTCTTCGATTTTAAATGATAGCTTTACTGGATAAAATCTTCTTGGTTATAGATCTCAGGTTTTCAACACGTGGAATATTCTGTGCCAAGCCCTTCTGTTCTGCATGGTTTCTTTCAAGAAATCAGCTTCCAGTCTTATGAGTGCTCCCTTATAAATAACTAAATGCTTTTTCTCTTGCTGCTTTTAAGATCCTATTTTTGTCTTTAAACTTTGGCATTTTAATTATGATGTGTCTTGGTGTGGATCTCTTTGGGTTCCTCTTTCTTGGGACTCTCTGAGCTTCCTGGGGTTGTATGTCTATTTCCTTCACAGAGTGAGAGAAGTTTTCCATCATTATTTCTTCAAATAGCTCTTCAACGTCTTGTTTTCCTTCAGGTACTCCCATGACATGGATATTTTTACATTTAATTTTGTCCCATAGGCTCCTTAAATTATTATTATAGTGTTAGCTTCTTTTTTCTTGCCTTTCTGATTGTGTGTCCTTGGCTTCTCCATTCTCTATATCGGTGATTCGATCTTGTTCTTTTTCCACTCTGTTCATTCCCTCTAATATACTCTTCAACTCAGAAAATATGTTCTTCATTTCTGACTGGTTCCCTTTTATAATTTCCATTTTCCATTTTTTATTTTTTATCTCTTTGTTAAAGTTTTCACTGAGTTTATCTACAGTTCCCCTAAGTTCATTGAGCATCTTTATAACCAGGGGTTTGAAATCTGTGTCTGTTAGATTGCTTGACTCCATTATTCCTGGATCTCTGTTCTCTTCTCTCATATGGTTTCTACTTCTTTGTCTTCCCATTTTGGCTGTCTTTCTGTGTCTGTTTCTGTATACTAAACTAAGCTCCTAAGTCTCCCGTCTTATTAATGTGAATTTTTGAAGTAGGTGTCCAGTGGCACAGTCCTGAGAGGGGTTGAGCTGCAGGCCAAATTTAGCTTAAACCTCTGCTCCTCCAAGGCCACCTATTAAGATTCAACAAGCAATCCACAGATGCTGTGCTTATAGTTGCCTCAAAAGGCCACACCAGAAATGGAGGCCAGCTGCCACCAGTGTGAGTCGGCTCTGCTTAGCAAGGAGCATCTGACTCTGAGGATAAACCTGGATATGGCTTGGGTGGGGTCGCGAGTTGGGGGAGGTGGAGTTTCAGGGAATCCTCTGGTCAGAGCAACAGCTGTTATTCAGTTTGGTGACGTCTCGGGTATGGCAATGCTGCATCTGCACACTGGGAGAGGGAGGGCTGAACAGAAGAACAATGGATACCTCTGGCACTTCAGTCTGGGCGAGATCCTCGCCTCTGGCCCTCACTCCAACAACTCAGTGTCCCCCATAAGTCCCTGTGCCCCCATGCAGTCAACCCGGTGCTGTTGCTCAGAGTGAGCAGGTCTATCACTGCAAAAGTTCATTCAGGGACTCAGCCCCTTTAAGAGGCGTCTGCAGCTGCCGCAGCCTCTGTCTCACTTAGCAGCTTGGGACCAGGCAGACTCGCATCCTAGCCCATCCCACCTCCTCCTGTTGCAGGGTGATTTCTTAGATTTCTCTCTAGTTCTATGGTTTGTTCATCTAGATCCCAGGCAACTTTCCTTGCTGTTTGCTCCATGTTTCTGTCACAACTTTGATTTGGTCGCAAGAGAGATGAACAAAGCCTCTATCATCTATGCCATTTTTTTTCTCCTCCCAAAAACGGTTTAAATTTTTTCATTACTTCTTATACCAAGAAAGTTTTTTCTCCATGACTATCAAGAATTGAAGATTATCATTTAAAATGTCTTGATCAGGAATTATGTGCAGATATTTTAAATATAAAATTTGATTTTAAAAAGTTAGACAAATTGAAGTAAGTTCTAGTTTTTCATTTAAAAAAATCACAGACTTGTTATTAGGAAATTTTACACAAATTCAGCATTTAAATCTGCCCCAATATTTTGTTTTTATTTTTCTTCTCATAATTTATGGTATCATAGATTTTATGTTTTCATTTTTATTTTTACAACATTATATAAAGAGAATGTGAATAATTATTATCTACAAAGCTAAATTTAAAATTATTCACACTCCCTCAAGTTGCCTCCAAAGAGCTATATAAATATCCTTTTTTTATGTGTATCAGGGTGGGACAAAGATTAGGAAGTGTAACTAATTTGACATAATTTGGTTTTTAGGCTAGAACTTCTAAACCTTGTGTATTTGCTTTTATTCTAGTGTCTTGGTATCCTGAGATCACATCAGCTCCCACCTCTGAGCTGTGGACTGACCCAGATATGCCCAGAGTGACAACTGCTCTTCTGGAGGTGACAATGGTGCTCCATGCACAGCTGTTGTCCCTTTAATGTCAATTCTGATGGGATCTGGAGAAAAGGCTAGTGGTGACATTAAAAAAGGAAGCCTTAGATGCAAGTATGTTCAAACTCAGGTGTACTGGAATCTGAGAGCTTCTAAATACCCTACCCTTGCTGAGTTGTTTCCAAACCATGAAGTCCCTTTGAAATTGATTACTTGCATGGTAATTCTTCCTTTGTAAAATCACCGGGAGACATAATCACTGCCATTAGATTGAACTTACTCTCTAAGACAAAAAATATAAAGCTGACTTTCTTAAAAACCTCTAAGTGGCTTCCCATTCCTAAAGAATAAAATCTCAAACTCTTTAGACTAGCATACTACTCTCTGCCCTCCTCTTCAGCCTTTTCTAAGTAAAAGGAAATATCAAAAAGAAGTACACTTGGAAATCAGGGTCTTGGAGAAGAACCAAGAAATGAAAACTTAGTGGAGGGGAGTACAGTCAGCTCCCTGTGTTTGATCAACATGATCACACAATGCTTTTTTTCACCTTAATTCATAGAAGGGTGGGACTTAAAAAATGCCTTCACCACTGAGTGTGTAATTTGGCTTGTGTTATGTGGGCTTGAATCAGGGCCAGGTCTTTAAAGCTATTATAGGAGAGATGGATTTCCAAGTCTTAAAGAACATTAATCATCACTACTCTAGTGGGAAGTATTAATAGGAACGCATAGGTTTAAAATGGACAGATCATGGGCACGATCTTAATAGGTGAGGACGGAGGCATAAGGCAATGCATTAAAAGGGGCAGGGCTGAAAAAGACAGAGCAGACAGGGAGAGGGCAGTTTGTTTAGGAAGAAGGTAGAAGGTGTAGCTGAATTGGCACCAGTGACCAACTTTTGTGTAAATGTTCCAGTCTTAGCACCCAGTAATTGCAGAAACAGTGCAGCGCATCGCACTCTGTAAAGCACCGTTATGACTATTCAAAAAGCAAACATGAAGCCCTGCCTCAAGTATGGCCCTAGTGGGCTCTACGGGTTAATACAATGGGGTCCCATCTTCTTCAGGCTTAGGATCTAAAGTCAGCAATCAACATGGAAGGCAAAAATCACAGTCAAAACTGCCCTTGAAAATGCCTTAGGAAGGTGACATGTTGGAGACAACAGTCTTTCAGTAAGTCTAACACAGTTTTTCCTCTGGCACAGGAATTGATCACTGTGAATTCAGTGGAGGAGAATTCAATGATTTGGAATTCTGAACAGAAGATTTGTCTCTCCTTTTCTCCATCTGCTAATTTATTTAATCATTATTTATATCAGTTTAAATTTATGATACTTATTTTATATTTTGGGTTATAATGTAATATTACTTTATTTTCTTGCTCAAATTTCTTCAGCTTTGACCACTAGGAGCTCTTTCAGTTAGCTCCTGTGCCCTTTAATACGTCCCCATCAATGTGGGTTTTTCTTTTCTCACACTTTCTTACTTTCTGGCACTACCAGATGCTCCAGGTTCATCTTGTATATTTCCTGTCTCAGGTTTAGAATTAGCCATTTCTCCAAGGAACCCTGCTTCCTTTTATTGAAGAGTGGTATTGGAAACCAAGACTTCAGCCCTATGTGTGCTGTTGCTACTGGAGTGTTGTTTCTTTTAGGCCTTGACAGATGATAAAACAAATAAATATATGTGCATGTACTAACCTTTGCATATACATATAGCTATAAATATTACTCTCTGTGTAACTATCTGAATGTATATTACGTTAAAAATTATGTCCCAACCGTAATCATTATTACATGGATCATTCTAGTCTCCTCCCTTGTTTATCTGTGAATTCCCACTCCAATGGTGAAAAACCGAGCTCCCATCACCCACTACCGATTTATTTAATTTTTCAATTTCAGCATACAGATAGAGCAGTCTCAGGATTGTTAACCCATACCCCCATGGGAAATCACTTTATCAGCTGCAGTACTATGCATTTTTGCAGTTCCCTTGTTTTTAGCCTTACAGATTCCATGATTTTCCAAAGTGACTAAGTCAGCCCCTTTCCCCACCTGTCATGAGGTTGTTTCATACCTTTCCAATACAGTATGTTAGATTCTCTGGTCACAACCTGCATTCTTTCCTGGGATCTTCCTGAGAGTATTTTTTACTCCCTTCTATAAACTTGATGTAACTGGTATAAATCCACTCTCCCCACCACCTGATTATAGTAGATAATACTGTTTTTAACCTTTACCTTTTATAGCTTTAAACACATTTAGACCTCTGTGCTTGATTTATCAACTCTAAATGATATGTTCTGACTGCCAGCACTAAATATTGAGGAAATCAGTGTACTTACCCTACTTCCCACCTTCTCTCTTTTTCTCAACTTTTGTTAGTTATATTATTTCTTCACTGCCAGAGTTTATAAGACTTACATTCTGTTCTGTAACTATAATCCCCATACTTGTTTTCAAGTTAGTCCCACATTTAAATGGATTCCACAGTCCTTAACAGTCCTTTCAAAGTTGTTTCTCCACTTATCCCCTATTAACATCTTTTAAAAGGAGTTATAAAAACTGTATTCTCTAAATTCTTGCACATTCAAAAACATTCTTATGTTGGCTTTGTACAGAAATACAGTTTATCTGGGTATGTTTTATTTTTAAAGATTTTTATTAAAATGTAGCTAACATACAATATTTATTAGTTTCAGGTGTACACCACAGTTATCCAACATTTATATACCTGAAAAAGTGGTCACCATGATAAGTCCAGCAACCATTGGACACCAAACAACACTATCATAATATTATTGACTGTATTCCCTATGCTGTACACCACATCCCCATGACTTATTTGTTTTATACCTGGAACTTTGAACCTTTTACTCCTCTTTAGCTCCCCCTCTTTTTTGATTTTTCAATTACAGTTGACATTCAATATTATTTTATATTACTTTCAGGTATATAGCATAGTGGTTAGACATTTATATAATTTATGAATTGACCCCCCTCTGACTAATCTAGTACCCACCTGACATTATACATAGTTGTTACCATATTACTGACTATATTTCATATGCTTTACATCTGTGTGACTATTTCATAACTACCAATCTGGTCTTCCTAATCACTTCACTTTTTCACCCAGCCTGCCAACCTCAATTCTATCAGGCAACCATCAGCTTGTTCCCTGCATCTCTAGGTCTGTTTCTGTTTTGTTTGTTTCTTTATTTTGTTCTTTAGATTTTACATATAAATGAGATCATATGTTATTTCTCTCTGTCTGACTTATTTCACTTATTATGATACCAGGTCTATCCATGTTGTCACAAGTAGTAAAATTTCATTCTTTTTATGGCTGAGTAATATTCCAGCCATCTATTAATGGGCACTTAGGTGGTTTCCATGTCTTGACTATTATAAATAATGCTGACATGAGCATAAGGGTGCATATACCTTCACAAAACACTTTTCGAATTAGTGTTTTGGATTTCTTCAGATAAATACCCAGAAGTGCACTTGCTGGATCATATGGTAGTTCTATTTTTAGTTTTTTGAAGAATCTCCAAACTGTTCTCCATAGTGGCTGTACCAATTTGCAGTCCCACCAACAGTTCATGAGAGTTCCCTTTTCTCCACATCCTCACCAACACTTGTTTTTGATTTATTAATGATAGTCATTCTGACAGGAGTGAGGTGATATCTCACTGTGGTTTTAATTTGTATTTCTCTGGTGATTAGAGACATTGAGCATCTTTTCATATGTCTATTGGCCATCTGTATCTCCTCTTTGGAGAAATGCCTATTCAGGTCCTCGGCCCATTTTTTAATTGGATCGTTAATCTTTTTGGTGTTAAGTCAAATGAGTTCTTTATAAATTTTAGATATTAATCCACTATCAGATGCATCATTGGCAAACATCTTCTCCCATTCAGTAGGTCATCTTTTTGTTTTGTTAATGGTTTCCTTTGCTTTGCAAAAACTTTTTAGTTTGATATAGTCCCATTTGTTTTTCTTTTGTTTTCTTTGCCCGAGGTAACATTGCTAAGAGCAGTGTCAGAGAGTTTACTGCCTATGTTTTCTTCTAGGAGCTTTATGGTTTTTTTTGTCTTACATTTAAGTCTTTAATCTATTTTGAGTTTATTCTTATATATGGCATAAGAAGGTGGTCTAGTTTCATTTTTTTTATTTCATTTTTTTTTTGCTTTTATCTGTCCAATTTTCCCACACCATTTATTGAACAAACTGTCTTCACCCCATTGTATATTCTTTCCTCCTTTGTCATAGATTAATTGACCATATAAGTATGGATTTACTTCTGGGCTCTCTATTCCGTTCCATTGATCTATGTTTCTGTTCTTATGCCAGTACCATGCTGTATTGATTACTATAGCTTTGTAGTATAGTTCGATAGCAGGTATTGTGATACCTCCAACTTCAGTCTTCTTTCTCAAGATTGCTGTGACTATTCGGGGTTTTTTTTGTGGCTCTAAATAAATTTTAGAATTATTTGTTCGAATTCTCTGACAAATGCCATTGATAAGGATTGCATTGAATCTCTAGATTGCTTTGGGTAGTATGGACATTTTAATTATGTTAATTATGTTAATTCTTCCTATCTATGAGCACAGTATATGCTTGCATTTGTTTGTATCTTCTTTAACTTTCTTCTTCAATGTCCAGAAAGAAACTGAAGATAGTAACACAGACAACTTTCAGGGGAATTGGGCTGCAAAGTAAAGACATAGAGTGGTAGAGATTAAGAGAATGTTGTTTTGTTTTGTTTTTTAAGCTGTGAGCAACAACAGCATACTTGTGTCCAGATGAGAATGATCCAGTAGAGAAGGAAACACTGGAGTGATTTCTTTGAGTGAGAGAGAGAGGATAGTATTTGATATACAAGGAGAGGCATTGGCTTTAGATAAAAGTGAATAGTAATTACAGCATCTATGGTAACAGAGTATGTGAGTACAGATGGTAAAGGCACATTAGATATGGCTATGGGAGTGTGTAAAAGCTACAAGTGAAGATTCTAGGATGCCTGAGGTAGGAAGCAAGGTTGTCAGTTGAGACCGAAGTGGAGGAGGCATCTGCTATTTGAGGAGAAAGGAGGTGTGAAATAGCTGTCTAGGAGAATAAAGAGTGAATGGACAAGAGAAGTAGAATATAAATCCTGGATAGCATCTAGGATCCAATTGAAGCTCTTGACAAGCATTTAGTGTTTTTCTCCAGCTTGTTCAGCTCCGTGGGCATTATCGCAGAACAGGGAGAGAGGTAGATTTAATCAGTTTTGAGGTATGGCCAAATGAGTATGATACAGTGAAAGACATGAAGAAAGAGAGGGTGTGATGATAATTATTGGTCATGGAAAATAAGCTGGATAAGGATGAAACAAAGGGCAAGAAAGATAGTACAAAAGTGACAAGATTAATGCATTGGTTCTGGTAGGCCAAATAATTGATTGTTGGAGATATAGTAAGGGATGGTAGTCAGAAGTGAAATGGGTGAAAACAGATTACGTCATGGAAACAGTTTCCAGTACTGACAAGGCAGGGAGCCTCAAGACAACTGTGGTGATGGATCAGGTGTTTTTCTTTTACCTTCTCACCCAATCTGTTGCAAACTACTCACCCTCTTCCACACACAAATTATGAGAACAAATGGAAAATTTGTTTCAAAAGACATAAAATACACTGATCAAAAAAGCACTGATGACATGGTTGGATGTCATAGTATCGTCAAATTGCTATAAAAGCTTTAAAATGTTTACTTTAGAATTTCTGTTCTTATCCCATGTGGACTACTAATAAAAGTTGCTGGCTACCACCACTAGCCCATGGCCCACATTAAGCAGGGCTGATCTCGGATGTGACCATAGAAATGAGTGGCTGAGGTGGTATAAAGGCAAAATTTATTGGAAAAGTCCAAGAAAGTAAAAGGCCAGAGGTTAAAAAGATCACCTACATGTCTATTGAAATCACCCAGCATTAAGATAGGAATAATGTTAGAGAGTGTGATTTTGAACCAAGAGCTAAAATTGTCAAGAAATAAATGAGGTATGCCCAGAGGGAGCAGATGACAGCAATGATGGGGTAGTGGATGATATAAGCTCATAGATGATATTTAAAGCTGAAATTTGGAGAGAAGAGAGGGAGAATAATCTGGACACATCAATGCAGAGTAATGATGACACCTGCTTCACCTCCTGCCCAGTGTGGGAGGGGAAAAAACAGCCACTCTTGACAGGGGATGCAATGTCCCCAGAAGAAAGTCAGATTTCCATTAGAGCAGGAAGGAAAGATCGTATAAAGAAGTTGAAGATACGGAGAAACTTGGTTGTTGCATGGTAGAAGAAAGGTGTTATGTATAGGCATTGGTGGGAAAAGGATAGAACAAGGAATATGCAGGGCTTTTCTGGGATTGAGTGTAAGAGATAAGGGATGAGCTGGGTCTCCATGGCTTCTTAAACATGAGTGAAGTGCATAATGATAGAAATCCTGGATTTAAGGCAGGTAGTGGAAACAGGGTTGAGTGTTCAGTGTAGATAGGAATGGGGGGTCTGGGGATCTCTCCAGACCCTCATCCATGGAGGTAAGGAGGTCTGAGGAAGCTGGGTCTCTTCTTGATCTCAATGATGGAGATAAAAGGCCTGAGAAGGAGTGTGTCTCAAGACTTCTAGCAAAAAGGGTCCAGGGAAGATACCACCAACAACCTATATAACCCTTTCCCGCTGTTGTACACAGGAGGCTATTGGTTTTAGTATTCAGGATGCGACACTTATTTTGGGAAAGTGTTCTATGCTGATTATTTTTTAATCTCTGGAGTTGCAAGTATCCTCTACCCATACTTTTTCTGTAGTTGGGACTGACCTCTGGCTGTTCTAACTCCATATTTTGGTTTAAGGTTTCAGAGCAATCTTAGCTTTCCTGATAATGAATTTGCATTTCTGTTTCTTGTTCTCTTTATTTTGAATATTTCATATTAAAAAGAAATGTCGACTCTACTCCATTATTTTAGAACTGAAATTTCCCTTTTTCATCTGTGAAAAACCCTTATAGTACCTCATTCTTCAAACATTCTTGGGGAACCCTGAATGTTTATACCTATAGGTCTTTTCTCATATGTTGAGAATTTTTTTAAAAAAGAACCCTCTAACATCCTGCCTTTGAGATAATAGGTCTGACTGTCAACATCCTAGGAGCCCAGCAGGAGGACAACAGGAATCCCCTCATTAGTAGGTGGACTTTTGTTCAATTCTCCTGTTTTCTAGTAAGGTCTCATCTATGCTTGGTGTCCCTGAGCAGAAAATTTCTCTGGTTCACATTCTTCATTCCTAGGGCTGGGTAGGAGTTGATGGACAACATGGGACAGGGGAGAGGCCTTAGGGTTCTAGCCGCTCCTTCCTTATATGAATATCCCTATAATATACTCCATCTCTTACCCCTATAGCAAATTATATTCTCCCGAATGGCCACACCTATGTATAGCCCACCCCACAAACACTTTTTACAAACTGGTGTTGACACACCTCAACTGAGGTGGTGGGGGCGGGTGGCGGGGCGGGTCTCTGTTCCTTCCTCTTGATTCTGGGTAGAATTTTGTAACTGCCATGGCCAATTCTGTGAATGCAGCAAAAGTGATGCTTTGTGACTTCTGAGCTAGGTCATAGAAGGTGACATGACTCCATTCTGCCTCTTTGTTCTCTTTTGGGATGCTTACCACAGAACCCAGTTGTGAGGAAATCCAGGGAATATGGAGAAGCCACATGTGGGTGTTCTGCCCAACGGCCCCAGCTAAGGTCCCAGCCAACAGCCAGCATTAACCACCAGAGATGAAAGTGAATCCTCAGGTGTCTCCAGCCCTCACTTTTGGGACTTCTAGCTGAGCTCCAGACATTGTGGAGCAGAGACTAGCCATCCTCACAGTGCCCTGTGTGAATTTACCATGGTCCCACAGGAACCATGATAAAAAAAAAAAATTATATTTGTATTAAACCACTAAGTTTTGGGGGTAATTTGTTACTCAGAAGTAGATAAGTAATACACCCCTGTCTTCGGCAGTCTCTTGCGCCTCTAATTTCTAAGCTTTTTCAGTGTTCTGATGCAAAACCCAGCTTCCTTCTTTTTTATCCCCTTGCTTTTCCCCACAAACCTGCTTCCCACTGCAGCATTTCGTTATACCTTTCTCTGATCTATTAAGTCCATTCTCACTGTCTGTCTACTTTCCCACTTTCAAAATTGTGTGACATCTCTGCATGTTGTCACTTCTCCTGTCCTCTGTATTTTAATAGGGTTTGCTTGGGTCTTTTTAATCCCTGTGTGTTTATTTTAGTGGAGTCAAGGATGAGTGGGGATAAATACATGTATTCAATCCACATGTCTCCCCTCTCTGATTAGTTTGAACCCAAGATTATTTGATACTTTTCTGAGCCCTTACAACATCTTATGATTTAATTTTGTGGCAAAAAATAGAAATGAACTCCAGCTAGTTTATACACATACATATATGAAGCATTATGAGATTTTCCAGCAATCGGAGGGAGAGTTCAATGGCCAAGACATGGGGAGGGAAGAAGGTAGAAAGTCTCCACTGGGTGTTCACAGATCTCTCTTTGTCTAGAGTAGTGCTGCCCAAAAGATAGAACATGAGCCACAGATGTCATTTTACATTTTCTAGTACCACATCAGAAAAGAAAAAGAAAAAAGAAAAAATATACAGGCAAAATTAATTTTCATGTTTTATTTTTCCCAATATATTGAAATAAATATAAAAATATATTAACAAGATATTTTACATTTTGACCGGCTACCTATCAAAATGCTCATTAGCCACATGTACTAGTGGCTACCAAATTGAACAGTCAGGTACAGATCATAATTGTTATTGCCCTTGAAGGAGCTCAGCTCCAGAAATTTTTTTGCCTATTTCTCTGTTTTAAGTACCAGATTTCCAGGAGAGAGAATTTCATTGTTTCATCTTAGGCCTATCCTGGGCCAATCAGCTATGTCCAGGAGCCATCATTTAATATCAAAGACTTGGCCAGTGGGGGCCATCTTGGGTACCACAGAAGGTGGAACTGTAAGTCAGGCAGCTATCCCAAGAGAGAGAGAAATACACTCCTGCAAAAATTTCATCACTTTTTTCATTTTAGTAATTTTGTTTTTTATTTTCTGCATTTCCTGAAGCTTTGACATCTTGGGGCCTGAACCTTGAGATACTTCCCCTCTCAGGGCTAGTCAATTTCTAGAGATAGTAAAGGACTCACCTGCAAATGTGCCTTTCATATGTAAGCTACCAATTCAGAGTCCATACCCCAGCCACCTCCTTTTATCAGGTTCTAACACTCAGACCAGGGACCAGAAAACTAGGGACACCTTCTATGCCCCAGAACCTACTGAAATGATCAAACTAGACAATCTTAAGCCTGCTTACCCTATCTCACCCATTCCTTCTCTTGGAAACACATCAAAGGCACTTGTTCCCATTTCCCCTTTCTCTCCCTCTGCCTCCTGACCAATGCTGGTTCTTCCCTGAGTGGCCTTGTATATTGTACTTTCTGTTTTTAGGGAAGTGTGAATATAAATTTCTTCCTTTGTGACAGTCATTTCTATGTCTGTGTGTCTTACCATACCTGATTGAAACAAATCCTGGGTACATTTTAAAACAAATTTGTACATTTCACAAGATTTCCAAATATAAGATGGTACTCAGTAAAAACTCTTCTTCCCATTTGCCCAGGATAACCTCTATCTTAATTTTTCATGAATCTTTCCAGAATTTAAGAATATATAAATAAATACAAATATTTTTATTCCTTGTTAGCAAAAAGATAATGTAATATACCCACCGAAATAGCTTTTAATCATCTCATTGGTGTCACTTCTGTTCTTGATGTCCTTGTAGGATTTTTAAAAAAATTCTTATATAATCATGTATAGTTTAATTTTTATATTAGTATTATTTTTTAATTTGCCACACTCATAGATTTCCACTCCTGTCACATTTTAAATTAATGGAGGCAAAAGTGGTATCTTATTTATCTTTGACAGTGCTTCCCATGTGGTCAGTAAAAGGGAAGTAAATTGAAAAAGATGATGAATAGACCCTTGGTGGAATAAGTGAATTAATATTAGTGAAATATTTTCAACACCTATCCATAGTATTTATAAATACTATGCTTTTAAAATTATTTAAAATATATAGTTGTCTCTGTTTGAAATGAATTTTTTTTTTTTTTTTTGCATTTTAAGGATAGGCTGATAGTATTTGGGAGCTTGGAAGAAGATTAAGTGTAAAAATCATATCAGAATGTAATCCAAACCTAACATATGTAAATAACTTGAGGTCTTCAAATAAATGAGTCAAGGTTTAGTATTTTTCTTACAAGGAATGGACTTACATTTTTATTTGGAAACTTTTTGCGAAAAACATAAAGGCATAAGACAAAGCAAGCATAAGTCAAACTAATGGGTACAAAAAGAAAGAACAATATGTTTACAGAAAGCTCTATTAGAAGCTAAATGTCACACAAAACCTCTGCTCCTCTGATCATTCTGGTATGAATTCTGATCCGTGCTTTTTCACAGTCCCTGGTGAGTTTTTCCTTTAGAAGTGGTCGTTAGTAAGTAAGGTCTAATCCCCTCTCAATCCCATGGTGGGGTAACAGGTCTTTTTAAAAACCTTTTACTCTTATGGAAAATGGTCATTTGTTCTAATGCAACTGCATTTTCACCTTGCAGGACAAAATGGTCCCACAGGAACCGGAATTTGGTGTATTCCAAGTATCACTGGAATTTGGTGTATTCCAAGTATCACCATTCCCTTTGTTACCGACAGCAAATATTTATCAAGGGCAGGAGCTACGTCTTTTCTCCTGTGTGTCCCTGGAGCCTAGCACAGTGCTCTGTTTGTCAAGTGAAGATAAGAAACCTACTCTCAGGGAACCGACAGTCGACAGTGAAATTTAGCACTTTGTACAACTCCACCTAGGCATACGGAAAGCAGATTAAAATAATATCTTCAATTTTTTAAGCATTTTAAAACACTGGAGTAGTAATACTTAGCACAAGTCAAAGTACAAATCTGAAGTATACAGCTTAATGAAGTTTTACAAATGAATACGTTCATGAAAACACCACCATCCAGATAGAGCACATTTCCAGATAGAGCACATGTCTTATTTCTAGCACTCCCACAATGCACCTTATGTCCCCTTCCAGTCATGATCTTGCCTGTATCATCTTAGACTCATCTCGCCTGTTTTTTAACATTATGTAAATGTAATCATACATTGTCATCTCTTTTGAGTCTGGCCTCTTCACTTAATATTCTGTGAGAGTCATCCATGTCATTGCACATAACACTAGTTTGTTCTTTTTCAGCACTAGGCAATGTTTCTCAGTATGAACATATCATAATTTACATATCCATTCTCCTGAATGAACACTTGGGAAGCTTCCAGTTTAGGCTGTTTTAAATAAAGTGCTATGAACATTCATATACATATCTTTTTTAAAAAATATTTTATTTTATTTATTTACTTTTTTGGTGTACCATTTCATGAATTTTAATGTGTGCGTAGAATTATACAACCACCAATCAAGATACAGTTCTATCGCCCCAAAGAACTGCCTGCCAATCCTCACCTCTAATTCCTGACGACCACCAATCTAGACTCCAACACTACAGCTTTGACTTTTTGAGAATGTCATGTAGATGGAATTGTACAGTATGTAACCAACGGAGACTGGCTTCCTCCACTCAGATGTTTCCTTTGATATCCATCAATAGTTCTTTTCCTTGCTGACATCATTACAAGTATTCTGCTAGAAACAAGCACTCATTTCTATTGGGTATATTTTCAGGAGGGGAATTGCTTGGACATAGTTTCATCATATGTTGAACTTTAGCAGGTACAGCCAAATATTTTTCCAAAGTAGTTGAGCCAGCAATGCAAGAGTGTTCCAATAGTCCCTGTCTTCACCTGCATTTGGGAAATATTCTGGTGAGTATGATTGTATATTTCAGTCATTCTTATAGGTGTGAATGTAAATTAGACTTTAAAGTTTATCATAAATCATGGAAAGAATTAGTCATCTTCTGTAGCAGATGCTGTTGGTGCCCTGCCTGGATCCCCTGGGATCCCTTTTACTGTCCCACAGCTGCTGCAGGTGCTGTGGCTAACAGCTTACACCTGCAACTTTATCCAGCTCGGGCCCTTGGGCCATAAGAGCTACCACACAGTTTACACCCCCAACACACTAGGGTGGTCACAGGCAATCACTGACTATTATGGGGTACAAGAGCCCAGTTCTTTCACCTCAAGGCAGATGGACTCACAATGTTGCAATTTACACTTACGAGCTCCCCATGGGATCAGGCGCAGTGACCTCACCTGAAATCACATTTGTCTTTGGCTCTTCCTCCTGCCCCATCCTGCTCCCCTCACTCCTTGGGGTTTTCCTGTGTGCACCCTCCCAATAAAGAAATCAGACAAGAAACCCCATTTTCGGCTCTGTTTCTAAGGAACCCCAGACAATTTTGCAGCATCTATTTCTCCATCCTCCACCCCAAAAGACCCCTTTTTTGGTGAATACTGTTAGAAAAACTAGACATTTGACTGTAACTCACAGAAAACCTGATAAGCAGTTGCTTTAAACAAGTGTTTGTGTGTTTCCTCCAAGCAACTTTGCCTTAATGTGACAAGTGCCAGGTAAGTGGCGGGTTTCCAGACAGAACTATGAGATAAATGAAATTACCCTTGATGATCCATCCCACTGGCTCTCCAAGCCCCTTTCACCTGTGTTGGTCCCTCCCTCTACTTGCTTCCCCCCGACATGTCCCAGTGATCTTAGAATGCTCACTCCAGTCATTTTCAATATAAAACTGAAAATTTTGAGGTTCTTCAAAGATTCTGCACACATAAATTAATATTTTATGCTGAACAACAGAAAATTTTAATTCCTGAGATTTTTATCATTGGTCAAATTAATAACTAGGCAGTTAATTTCATTAAACTTTTAAAGACATCCTTCTAGTTATTTCTCTTCCTAGGAAGTGATTGTATAAACTCATCTGTGCTCAGGTGTTAATGACAGTCGTTAATTCTTTGGTTTAATTAGTGATTATAGAGGGCCTGACCCAGGCTCTAAATTAGGTGTGGGGATTACAAATATGAATAATATATTACCTCTCTTTTAAAGACCTTGCATGCACACATATGATTGCACTTTCCCTCTATTGTAATTGTCAGTTGGCTGGCCTATTTTATCCATTTAGATTGTAAGCTTCTTAAGGTCAGGAATATGTTTTATCTCTGTGCTCCTATAAATAGCAGAGTGACGGGAACATCCCATATATGTTTGTGGAAAGCAGAGTGGCAGAGGGGGATGAGTGAGGATAAAGAAAGACAGGCAGGGAGGGAAGAAGGTGGCATAAATTAAATAGGCCGCCAATTCTTTGTGCTTTCCTCACTGAGAGGCAGAGTCTATTTCCATATTCCTTGCATCGGCACTGACCTTGTGACTTGCTTCAACCAGTAGAATGCAGCAGATGTGATGCCGTTCCAGGCCTATGCTTTAAAAATGTCTGGAAGCTTCTGCTTTTGCTCTCTAGGGGAAGCCAGCCCCTCGTAAGAAGTCCAACTTCCCTAAGACTACCATGAGGACCCCGTGGAGAGACCATGCAGAGGAGAACTGAGGAACCCAGCCAACAGCAAGGACTGAGGCTCAGATATGACCCCAGTTGTTTCAACTGGACCTCAGCTATTCAAGCCATTACAGCTGAGACCCCAGACATCACAGAACAGAGATGAGCTATTCCCACTATGCTCTGATCAAGTTACTGACCCACAAAATCATGTTCAAATGAAGTGTTGTGTTAAGCCATTAAGTTTGGGAATGCGTTTGTTACATAGCAAAAGATACATGAAGCTAGAGGTATTTGCCTTCAAAACATCATTTCCAATAGTTTTTATTCTATTTAAGATATGCCTGTGGGAAGAGAGAAATTCTTAATACAAAGTAAAAGTTATAATAATGGAGATACATGGGGCAAAAAAAATATTTCTGACACATTCTTTATATTCTAATAAGGATAAGGCCTATGTTGATTAGTCACGTTGGATGCTTTGATCGGGGCAGAAGGGAAGCTAGGGAGTCCACTGCATGTGTTGAAACTCAATTATCTACTATGGCCAGGAAGCTAAGATAAATGAATAAAGTGGGTTAATTATGGCAGGCATAGGGAACGGTGAGAATGATGGATTGAGAGCCACCAGTATTCACTCAATTCTAGCCAATTATAGTTACAAGAGAACAAGGACCCTGTGTTGCTGAATCATTCATTTTTTCCCAGAAGCAAAATAGCCATATTTTTACATAAAATCTCTAGATTTTATATCTGGGCTAAAAAAATTGGTAGAACTGCCAATATGAACATCCTAGTCTAGTGAATGAGAGCACTGGATGAGGTATCGTGCTCAATGTACATTTCATGTGTGTCTCTCCAGACATCCTGTGGCTTTTGATAATGAAAGTTAGCCTACCTATATGTTTTCCAGCAAAGTCCAACCAGAATAGACTCAGTGCTTGACATTCCAAGTGCTGGTGGAGATGTGGAGCAATCAAAGCCATCATATACTGCTAGTGGGTGTGTGAACTGGTACGATCATTTTGGAAAACTGTTTGGTGTAAGACTGAGCATACACCTACCCTATCCCTCTGTCCCAGGAGCGCCATTCCAAGGTAAATATCCAAGAAAAATGCAATATATATTCACCAGAAGACATGTACTAGAATAGTGGTCCCCAACCTTTTAGGCACCAGGGATAGGTGCTCCTATGAGAATCTAATGCCTAATGATCTGAGGTGGAGCTGAGGCAGTGATGCTAGTGCTGGGGAGCAGCTGCAAATACAGATGAAGCTTCGCTTGCTGGCCCACTGCTCACCTTCTTCTGTGCGGCCGAGCTCCTAACAGGCCACAGAACAGTACCGGTCCACAGCCCAGGGGTTGGGGACCCTTGTACTAAAATGTGCATAGAAGCATTATTAGTAATAGTCAAATGCTGGAAGCAAATAGTGTTAATCAACAGTAGAATGGATAAAAAATGTATTCATCAAGAGAGTATTACACAGCAATAAAAACATTTATGGTTTGGGCATAATAGTGGTTACCCTTGACAGGAAGATAGTAACTCGATGCAGTACAAGGGGACTTCTGGTGCACTGGTCATGCTCTGTTTCTCTTCTGTGAGCTGGTTACATGGGTGTATTCACTTTGTGAAAAAAGTCACTGAGCTGCATACTTCAATTTGTGTCCTTTTCTGCATGCATGTTCTATGTTAATACAAGTTTTTAAAAGAAAATTTTGAAATATATAGGACTTCTCCTTCAACCTGGGTCAAAAGATGAGGACAACACCAACCTGGAGCAAGCCTCTAGCTAACTGGTATGGACATGTAGTATGAGAGAAAATGAAGCCTTTGTTTTTCGAAGTCATGAGAGGATCGTGTAGCGCTCTGGGGCGGCCTGCTAGTCGTCCTTTCAAATCTTATCTTGATTTTCCTGGATATAGGGCTGCCTAACAAGAGGCTGCATTTCGGTCTACAGCCATGTCACCCTGAACATGCCCAATCTCGTCTGATCTTGGAAGCCAAGCAGGGTTGGGCCTGGTTAGTACTAGGATGGGAGACCACCTTGGAATACCAGGTGCCGTAGGCATTTAAAAAAAAAAAAAAAAAGAGGCTGCATTTCCCAGCCTCTCATATTGGGCCAGTGGGAAGTAGGCAGAATTGAAGGAGATGAGCAATTTACTGATATCTCCCACATAGGATGAGCCACTTGCTGCAGACTTTTGCTTTTGCCCTTTCTCTTATGCCTGAATGTGGAGATGGGAAGGACCCATCTTTGACCATGCAGACAAGAATAACATCTTAGGGGATGGTAGAGCCACAAAATAGAAAGAAAACCTGTCTCTGGGTAACTATGTGACTCAGAATCACCCTGTCATCCTAAAAGAGCTAGAATGTTGACATGAGAGAAAAAAAATCTCTTATTTAATATGCTATATTTTAGGGTTTCTTTGTTACAACAATTAAGCCTCTGCCCTTTCCCAGATGTTTCATAGTGCAGCTGACATCATACAACCACAAGCAGCAGGGACTTGAGGCTCATAGGCTGCAGCTGTGGAATTACCTAATGGGCTGAAGTCGGTCAGAATTAACATGTAATCTGGGACCTTCACAGCCATAGCTGTCAAATTGAAATATAGTGAAGTTGGAGTAGCAATTCTTAATGTGTGGCCCCCAGAACAACAGCAGCAACAGCACTGGGAGCTTGCTAGAAATGCAGATTCTTGGGAGACATGTCAAGATGTTGAAGAAGATAGAGACTGTGCATGCCTCCTTTTGTAATGACACCAAAATTGTAACCAAACTACAGAGCAACCAGCATGTGGAGTCACCTGAGATCTGGGCTGAACAGAAGCCCTACAACTAGGGACAAAAATAAGAAGTCACCTCAGATAAGTAGGAAAGGTGGAGACATGAAATGGCCAGGTCCCACAACAGCATGTGGCTGTCAAGAATTGGGAAGGCTATCTTGGTTGCATAGCCCCCTCCCCACCTGAGGAGCAACAGGTCCTGGCCCCATGCTGGGCTCCCCAGCACAGGGTTCCAATGCCAGCAAGAGAAGTCCCTACAACCTCTAGTTGTGAAAACCAGTGGAGGTTGTGGCTGAATGAGATGGAGGGCTAAGGGAGTCACAGGTGTTCCTCTTAAAGGGCCTGCACTCAGCCTTACTCGATGACAGACTCACTCACTCGCTCGTTCAGAGCTCCAGTACTGGGGCAGCTGCTCAAGGAGTACCAGGGAGATATGGGAAGACACAGAGTTGTCCGGCTTCGGGGTGAAAGCTGGAGGAGTGGCTTTCCCCAAACAGAAGTGCTGGCAGTGTCCATGTTCCTTTGTTGAGCCCTCCCCCTTCACAGCATACAGACAAGGGTGCCATCCTAGCTGAGTTGCTATCAACCTGGATAACACTGGTTACTCCACCCAGGTGATTCCCTGAGACTCTGCCTCTCCCAACTTGTGGATCCACCCAAGCCACTTCCACTAGTTCATTTCGTACAAATGCCTGTCTTGGATTATTCTGTGGACTTTTCTAAAATCTCTCAAAGCCTCACAAAATCCAAAGCAGCAGCATCTGGCCTCAGCATACCCTGTATCTCTTACTAGCAGCCCCAAGCCCTGCACTAGCGGCAGCCAGCCTTGGTTTCTAGCTTGGCCTCTCGAGGCACCTAAAAGCCCAGCATGAGTGGCAGCCATCTGTGGATTGCTTGGTGACTCATATCAGGTGGCCTCGGAGATGCACAAGCTTCAGCTGAACTTGGCTTGCAGCTGGACCCCTCCCAAGGCTGTGCCGCTGGGCCCCACAGGACCTACTACATAAAGCCACACTACTAAGACCAGGAAACTTAGGAGCCCTACCTAATATCTAGAAATGGATACAGGGAGATAGCCAAAATGGGGAGACAAAGAAGCATGTGCCACATGAAAGAACAGAACAGAGCTCCAGAGAAAGATCTAAACAAAATGGAGACAAGCAATCTACCAGATGCAGAGTTCAAAACACTCGTTATAAGGATGCTCAGGAACTTAGGGAAAGAAGAGATGAACTCAGTAAGAACTTTCATAAAGAGATGAAGAGGACATTAGAGGGAATCAACAGAGTGGATGAAGTGGAGGATTGAATCACCAGTACTAAGGATGAGGTAACAGAGGACATCTAATCAGAATGGCAACAAAAAAGAATCCAAAAAAATTAAGAGAGTTTAAGGAGCCTCTGGGACAACATCAAGCATAACAATATTCACATTATAGGGGTACCAGAAGGAGAAGAGAGAGAGCAAGAAATTGAAAACCTATTTGAAGAAATAACGATGGAAAACTTCCCTAACCTAGTGAAGGAAGTAGACATACAACCCCTGGAAGTTCAGAAAGACTCTCAAATAACATGAACCTAAAGAGGCCCACACCAAGACCCATCATAATTAAAATGCCAAATGTTAAATAGAAAGAAGGAATCTTAAAAGCAACAGAGAAAAGTGATTAGTTACCTACAAGGGAGCTTCCGTAAGACTGTAAGCCAATTTCTCAACAGGAACTTTGCAAGTCAGAAGGGTTTGGCACAAAATATTCAAAGTGATGAAAACCTAGGATCTACAACCGAGATTACTCTACCCAGAAAAGCTATCATTTGGAATCGAAAGACAGATAAAGAGCTTCCCAGACAAGAAAAAGCTAAAGGAGTTCATCACCACCAAGCCCATGTTACAGGAAATGTTGAAGGGACTTCTTTAAGGAGAAGAAAAAATATGAATTAAAAATATAAATAAAGAATGACAATAACTACATATCTATCAACAAGTACTTCAAATGAAAAAGAATTAAATACTCCAATCAGAAGATAGGATCACTGAATGCATAAGAAAACAAGACCCTTATATGTGCTCCCTTACAAGGGACTCACTTCAGATTGAAAGACACACACAGTTGGAAGGTAAAAGAATGGAAAAAAATATTTCACGATGGACCTAGAGGGTATTGCGCTGAGTGGAGTAAGTCAGATAGAGAAAGACAAATGCAATATGATTTCACATACATGTGTAATCTAAAGAACAAAACAAACAAACAAACAAAAAACAGAAACAAACTTATAGATACAGAGAATATTTTGAGGATTGCCAGATGGGAGGGAGTGGGGAGGTCGGTGAAAAAGGGGGACGGAATTAAGAAATATGAATGGGTAATTATAAAATAGTCATGGAGATATAAAGTGTAGCATAAGGGATATAGTCAATAATATTGTAATAACTATATATAGTGTCAGAGGGGTACTAGATTTATTGAGTGATCACTTTGTGAATTATATAGGTGTCTAATCACTATGTTGTACACCTGAAACTAATATAATATTGTATGCCAGCTATAATTAAAAAATTAAAAAATATTAAAAAAAAAAAAAGAAAATGTAAAATCTTGGGTTCCATCCTGGATGGAAAAATCAGAGACTCCGTGGATGAGGCTCAGCAATGTGTGTGTTCACTAGCCCTCCAGGGATTCTAATGCACACTCATGTTTGCCCTCCCCCTAAGCCTAAACACTGGCTTGTGGGGGTAGGAGTGGGGAAGACAGCGGTGTGTGATCAGCAAGCTTTTTCTGTAAGGGGCCAGATAACACATTACATTTAGTATTCATGTCTCTTTTCAGCTCCTCTTGACTGTGGCAGTTTTTCAGACTTCCCTTATTTTTTATGATATTGTCAATTTTGAGGAGTACAGGCAGGTATTTTGTAGAATGTCCCTCATTTGGAATTTATCTGAAATTCTTCTCATGATTAGACTGGGGTTATGGGTTTTGGGGAGGATGACCACAGAGGTAAAATGCCATTCTCATCATATCACATCGACAGTGTATATTATTCATAACTTGTCAATGTTGATGTTGGTCTTGATCACCTGGCTGAGATAGTGTTTGTCAGGTTTTTCAACTGACATTACTCTCGTGTTTCCCCTTTCCATACTGTCCTCTTTGGAAGGAAGTCACTGTGCAACCCACACTTAAGGAGTAGAGAGTTATACTTCACATTCTAGAGGAATTATCTCTGTTGTTACTTCACATCCTTACCTTCTGTTCATGCCTCTAACCACACGGTCCTGCATCTGCTTGGGTTCCTTCCCCAGAGCTGCTCAGACTAAGTTCCCTAGTACCTTCACAGTCAGGGAACACTTTTACACTCTCAACTCCCTTGACATTGTTGGCCACATTCACCTTTCAAACTCTCTTCAAACCAGAGTCAGGCAACGAAGGCTTACATCTGGGCTATTGATCTCACTGGAAAGCCGCTCTCATTCACCATCTCCGCATCTATAAAATGACAATAATAACAGTGTCTAACCTGTCCTGAGTAATTACTGCTGTGTAAAGACCCGCCCCAAAATTGAGGAGCTTGAAATGCTATTTATTATTTCCTATGATTCTGAGCGGTTGATGGTCTCAGCTGGGTGGCTGTCCCTTATGGTCCTTTGAGTGGTTGCAGTTAGATGGTTCCCAAGGCATGGGTTGCCTTCATGTACATGCTGAGTCCTAGACTGGGGTTTTGGGAGCAGCTGGGGCTGGTCAGGCATCTCTCTCTCTCTCTTTCTCTCTCTTTCCCTCTCTCCCACTTTCACACTCTCCCTCTCTCCTTCTCCACCTCCAACATCATATAAGTCAGAATTTCTCAAAATATTAATGTGTTGGGTGCTCATTTGTCTGTAAGGAACAATAGAAGGCTTAAATAATAGAAGGCATTTTTCACTCATTAAAAAGGATATGAAAATGGACAGTTGCAGACATTGTTTCAACTGTTCAAGGATGCCATCAAAGTCCCATGCTCTTGCTTTCTGCTCTGCCAACGCTGGCATCTGGGCTTTCCTCAGGATGCTGGCACCCCCATGGTCACCAGATGGCTGCCACACCTCTAGACCTCCAGTAGAACAGAGTTTGTTTAGGACTCATTTGATGTAACTATGTCACATGACTATAACTAGCTGAAAGGGAGGCTAAGAAGAGAGAATGGAGCTTGGTACATTACCATTGCCCATAATATTGTAGATCTGTTATCAAGGAAAAGTGGGAAATGGATATTTAGTAGGCAAAAAGATGTTCGCTACATTATGTCAGCCACACTATGTCTGCAGCTCATTCCCAGTACTTGGTAGATATATGACAATGTTTGTGGATGGTGGCCATCACAGATTAGGAAGTCAGGACTCTAGTTTACCTCCTCTGAAGGAGATTCCTTACCCCTCACCCCTGTGTAAAGACCCACAGATAGAATTAACAACTATATCCTCTGCCCAACAATACCCAGGGCAGACTTTTATCAAAGTACTTGAAAAACAGTAGGGTTCTTAAGTTTGCCTTTCTGTCTCCTTCTCAGTTGTGACACTTTGAGGTCGGGAAACCAGATTTATTCAGTCCCCATCACCTAACATGCTGGGGAAATAAATATGACATTGAATTATGGGTTTAGGGAAAGTTTTGATAGTAGAAGGTCTACTTAGGAAAAGTGAGAGGAGTCAGAAAGAGAGAAAACAAAACAGAAGAAACATGCAGGATCGGTCACAAAATTCTCTTGAAAAATAGGAAGGTAAAGTTAGTTTATTAGCAAGTAAGGTTACTTTTGCTGATTCAATAAAAAGGAGAGTTAAAAAAAAACATACAGAAGGTGGTGAAAGAGATTCAAAATAAAGAAGAAGGAGAGCAAAAAGAAGGGAGAGAAGAAAGGAGAGAGAAAAGAAGAAAGGGAAGGTGGATATGTTAGTTTCCTGTGGCGGCAAAATAACCAACTACCACAAATTTAGTGGCTTAAACAACAGAAATTTATTCTCCCACAATTCTGTAGGCCAGAGTCTGAAATCAGTATTTCTAGGCTGAAATCAAGGTGTCAGCAGAGCCATGCTCCCTCTGGAGACTCCAGAGGAGAATCTGTTCCTGCCCATTGCAGGATCTGGTGGCTGAAGACATTCCTTGCCATGTGGCCACATTGCTCTAGTCTCTACCTTCATGGTCACATGGCCTTGTCTTCCGTCCAGATGATCTCCCTCTGTCCCTCCCTTATAAGGATACTTGTCATGGCATTTAGCAGCTCCCCCTCCAAATAATCTAGGATAATCTCCTCAATTTAATCACATCTTCAAAGACCCTTTTTCCAAATAATATCACATTCTCAGTTCCCAAGGATTGGGGCATGAATATCTTCAGGCTGCCCCAGTGGGAGAGAGGAAGGAGAAGAGGAGAAGATATCAACACATCAGCCTCTCTCACTTGAAATATCACCTTCCCTTAGAACAGTATTGCCCCCAAATCACTCTTTCTGAAATCACCTGAAGGATTTTAGCTCTATGTATGCACCTCCCATTCTATCATATGGAGGCCACAGGAATGTAACTCTCATATCTCTGACTACACAGAGTGTGACTGACCCTGAGCCTCAGCCACTGCATTCTGAAATCCACCACTGAGTTGGGAAGGAGTCCATG